>NC_050196.1:8100162-8400162 GCF_008315115.2 Sander lucioperca | reverse complement strand
ACCACCATACCAGAGACACTTGTCAGTACTAGGAAACACACCTAAAAACCTACAAGGCCTAATGAATGGAACAAAAGCCCAACCCATACCCTTTGTGAAACACAAGTGCTGCTGCTGCTAAAAAACGCAGGGCATTCATGTCTTACAGCTGGCTCAGCTTTCTCCACAATACCATGTAGTCATCTCATTTAAGGTACGGTCAGTCTCACAATTATTGGTTCCCCTTACAAATAAGACCCTGTCAGACATGTGCTTGACATTTTACACATGGTTCTTGTGTTTGGGTCAGCGCCCAAAGGCAATTTTTTGACAGCAAACATGTCTGTAACACATCCTAGGAGCATGCATATAGTATATATTTAATTATCCCATAGTCTGGGGCTGAAATTAATACTAGTTTCAAGGGAAGAATCAGCACCATGGTGATTGAACAACAACTCAAGCCTAATAATACCATACATCGAGTTACAGTACTGTGCTGCCTCAGGAGAAATCATTCCCACCCCAGCGGGGCGTTTCTTTCATCAGTCATCGCCAGTGATTTTACAACAGCCCAGAATCACCAGGGAGATGCAAAGTGAATCCTGGTTCTTTTGTGTTTTGGTCCTTAAATAGAGCTAAGTGAAAGAGCCAGACAACAGATATAGAACTGACATAACACTGTTACTTTTAGGTGGTGAGGCAGGTCCTTTCAGTCAGACAACCAGATTGCACCTTCACGCCTCAATGAACAGGAAACACACACAAAGATTTCCACCTGCCTAACTGTGAAATACATGTAACACACACACACACACACACACACACACACAGGCTTACTGCATTTGTATATACAAGTAGTCACTGACACAAACCACACACACACACACACACACACACAGATACAGCAGAAACACTATTAATACAAGCACACACGTAAGAGTGTGCCTGAGTGTGTGTTTGGCAAAGGAGTGGGTTTGCGTGATGTCATTTGGACGTCATACACACACACTGACTACTGCACTGTCACCATCTGCTGTGACTGACACACACACACACACACAAAGTTTCTCTGCCAACTAGCCACGCGCCTCTCTTGCTGAAATGTTGCCTTATTTAGTAGAGCAGCTCATCACCAGTTCAGGAGTAGTACCAGTAAAGCACAGTATACTGGATTTGACCGATATATTGTGTTTGAAAGCCAATCTTACACGTTTATATTTTGTTAAAGCCAATAATAACACATATATATATATATATTTACAACAATATGTTGTGCCCACATAATATCTAATAAAAAATATCTATAATAAAATCTGAAAATCTAAGACTTTTAACATCAATGAATTTTGCTGTAATCAATCCAATTTAAGAGCTTACAATTACAACATAATGTAATTTCAGACATTTCAAAATAATTCAAGGTCATGCAAAAACCCTTAACATGAATATTATTTGGTGTTATAAACACTAAAAATGATGCAGGATTTATATACTTGACACTCAGCTACAGTACTCAACAGTGAACCAGAAGTTATCCAAATCAGTGTTTTATTAGGATCTAGCAGGTTCTTTTAGGGCTTAAAAAAAACTTGACCACAAGTACAATACAAAACAGACAATAACCATCCAGAAAATGTGGAAATGCACTACAGGCCCTGTAGAAGCAAACAACCATCCAACACCCTGCAGTTTCTGTAAATAACAAAACCCCCAAACCCCATGTTAAAGAGGCAGCGATGCCGCCGACCTCATGTCATGTCCTCACAACTGAGTCTGACTCAGCCACTCTTCCGGCCTTTCTGCACTCTGTCGAGGTTGTTTAGCAGAGCAGAAATTGTGTAAAAACAAGCTTTAAAAAGAAGAAAAGGCTCTATTAGTGTGTCCTCGAGGAGGCAAAAGAAGGAAAAATAGGTCAATGTCAATACCACAACAAAGTGCTTTCATCTGCATCGCACTGCATGTGTTCATTTTAAGGAGTTGCATTTGTTAGAGGCTCTTAGTTTGCAGTGAATGTAATGGTGACAAACGTTATATCTCATTCATTATTCTTTCTGCTGCTCACAGAGCCAATCATTGGCAAACACGCTGACTGTTCAGTTCAGACGGGGAAACCACTACTACCGTTTCATTTCCATTGTTGATTAATCTACCAATTATGATCTCTATTAATAAACGATTTAAATGCCAGCAAATACAACAGAAACAGAAACACGTCCTCAGAAGGTATCCAGAGCCCACACTGCTGTTTCCAGTTTGTTTACCCAATAGTCAAAAAACCCTAAAGATATTCAGTTTATTATCAGAAAAAAGGCCAATAGGGGCCACACACACAAACACTTACAGTCCAGAAGCCGGGCTTTCACTGGAACGCGTTTTCTGCTTCGGCTCATTTACAGGTGGGCTGTACGCCATATGTTTGCTAACAAGCAGGGGAGAGGAAAGTGAACTGCTAACGTTGGCAAAAACACTGCAACTCCAACTAGCCAGAGTTGAACTCCCAATCATGGCAGAGTTGGCCGTTTCCAGGAACAGAAGAAATGCTGTATTCTGCCAAAACAACCAAAGGCATGTGAGACTGACTGGAGTGTGCAGGCGTGTGTGTGTAGTATGCGATATGAAAACCAGATACGAACAAGCCACTGGAGCCGTTCCCCCTTTCTGTCAACACTCTCCGTGTCTCCCAGGACAGATGTACGTTTTTTCAAATGTCACAGATTACAGCTAAAAAAGCATGTAGTCAGATTACTGTGTGTGCATGCAGATTATAGTCATCTGTTACCAACCATGCCAGGCTTCCAAATAAGTTATTTCTAGACAGAGACAGCCATTTCTACACATCCAACATCAGATAAATATTAATATTCACTACCTTTTATCTAACATTTATCATCATGCTACAGTATGCAGATGTGCAAAAATGAAAAATTTGCCAAGCTTGTCATGTATGTAATATACATGTATAAAGGCTAAATAATAAATACTCCTCAAATAATAGATGAAGAAGTGTGAAAATCATGCCAACATTTGCTCCACACGGACAAACTGCACTGGTTAGAAGAGAAAAAGCACTGAACAGCCTAGATGCTAAACATCATAAAACCACTCACTGGAGTTTCATACAGCCTGTGGCGATGCACAGCCTCCTTAATTTAGCTGCTTTATATTTCACTGAAGGGTAGATTTTCACTGAGTGTAGGAAACTGCTGGAGAGCTGCAGGAAGCATCTTAAACGGTGTCCTTTAGGGAAGAAAAGTGCTAAGTGCTTTTCATCAGTCAATCCTGTATGAATAACAGTGAGAAGGACTGAAGACCTTTACATTACATTTGACAGATGCCTATGTCGAAAAGAACTTACATAAACACATTAGGAGCAATTTGGGTTTCAGTGTCTTGCTCAAAGACTACAACATGTGGACTGGAGGCGAGAATCGAACCGACAACATTAATGGCCAACCTGTTCTGCCTACAGCGAGCTGAAACGTCCAAACTGATCATCAGGGAAAAGTGACTGAACATTTTACAAGAAGCTAAGGCTGACTGACATTAGCACAGCATGAACAAACACAGGCCCCTCATTCACTTCAAATACGTGCAAGTGCAGAGTACTTGTAGATTACTTTGTAACCTAGTTCTACGGTTTACCTTGCAATCATCTATACAGTAAAAACAAAAAGAACCGTTACCATGATAACGCTCCACAGTTGTAAAATCCTGTCTCATAACATTATAAACCGCTGTGCAGTGTTTTGACATGATGAGCCTTGAAACTCGTGGATCTATCACTCAAACTGGAATTCCTGAACTGTCTTTCTCGCCGATACTTGAAGGGACACGCCCACACCAACAGTCAATATTAATGAGAGCAGCTTTAATATGAAGCAGTGTTGGTTATACTCCATGCTGCATGAAGACACGTTCCTTTATATCCTTCCCTCGCTCAATTTCCTTGTGCTCCACCTGGCCCTCGCTGGTCAGCTGGGAGACACGCTCCCGACGGGGTGCCTGCACCGAGGTCTCGGGGTGTCCTGTCAGCCATGCTGGAACACTTCCAAACGGGTTGGGGGAGGGGGTGACCTTACTCAGTGTGAGGGAGCAGCTGAACACAGAGATCCACTAATATTGCTGAATTCTTCATCCTGTCCTAACATGAGGCCAGTCAGGCTGCAGAGAAACCTGGTTTTGACTGTTATCTTCCTATGTGCTGCTTCGAGCAAGTGATTGCGAAAAAGATTTACTGGTTTAAGTGGCTCAGCGGCTTTCTGTTTTTCCACCACAGAAACGTAAATGTTGATCATCATCTGGATCAAGAAGAAGCAGAAGTTAAATTCCGGCCCTGGGGAGTGCTGGGACACATCGAGCCAGTCCTCCAGTTGGGCCTGGGATCAATCACATTTACCTCATATACCTAGTGGCGGATGGCTGGTGGCTAATTGAAAGCAAGTCGATGCTAGAAACAGGCAGTCTGTCTCTTTCATACCCTTTTTTCCTTGTTCAATCCATGGTACTAAAAGATAATATAATAATGTATTAAATAATTATATATGAATCACTATGAAGAGACTATAACAACTCTACAGTCATTTGGTTGCATTCTATAAAGTTTACATCATTTTAAATTGACTAAATGTGAACACCACTGGTAAGGAAAACACTAGTAGTTTGTAAAAAAAAAAAAAAAAGATGGGTTAAAACTTCACAAGCAATTGCTTGAGTACAAAAATTACATTTATCTCCACTAAGTATCCCACGTTCATAGTTGCTTGGTGTGAAAAAGCCGCTAGAACAGTAAACAAAATCTGCCATTGATACTAAATAAATATGAGTAAAAAGCCATATCTATACTAGTCTATATCCATGACGTTCTACTTCCCGGATTGCTCCGGTGCCGCCGGAAATTCCTCATATCGGCCGGATGTCCGTCACCTTCCGCTTTCTTTGTGTTGGCGTTCTATCCTCCGGTGGATTTATGAGGACTATGGTTAACTGCTCCTCAGATCTCTGCAGGGTAAATCCAGACAGCTAGCTAGACTATCTGTCCAATCTGAGTTTTCTGTTGCACGACTAATACAACCTTTGAACGTACACAGGTTCCACCAAAACAAGTTCCTTCCCGAGGCTATTTTGCAGAGGCACCGTGGCTCCGTCCGGCGCTTAGCGTCGCCCAAGACGATTGTAATTGGTTTAAAGAAATGCCAATAAACCAGAGCACATTTTTCTCCCATCCCGCAATACTGTGTAGACTAGCCAGACCCTCCTCCGCAGCGCTGTGGAGGAAGGTCTGGCCAGACTATATCTATAAAGAATTAACATATACAAACTATCATACTGTATATATTCATAAATATTCTGATAAGCTATGAAAAATAAGAAATATGAGCTGGCATGAAATACAAGCAGGCCTTTATTGAGTGAAGTGCCTTTATTGACAACAATTCCAGCGGGGGGAGTTACACCCTCTTTAACTCTGTGTGTGTGTGTGTGTGTGTGTGTGTGTTTTCCTGCCGTGGGGAGTTTCTAAACAAGTTCTCAAACTCGTGCTTCCTGGTAGGCTTTGCTTGCATTGTGGGACGAGTGGGCAACCTCAAGGCCACACATCAATAGAATAGGAACTGACAGGTTGACAACACACGCACACTTAGACACATGAAATTAAAGCTCACACTCAAGAGGAATGAGGATGAAATATATGAGCTGTAGTCAAATAGAAATGTTGCTCTCATGGTGTGTGTGTGTGTGTGTGTGTGTGTGTGTGTGTGTGTGCGTCGGCATATGCAGTTTGAAGGAATGTAAACCCCCAGGCTAAAATGTAGGAGTTCCACCAGTGAGATCAGCCTCATACCCCCAGCACACACGCACACAGATAAAGACGGTGTTTGAAGCATGGATGTGTGTGCAGCATTTAGTCTCTGGAGAAAGCCTAGGTTTAGTTACGTAGTTTCAATCTCACACACTTGCAAAATGCCTGACTGACAGACACACACATAAGTGAGTAAGCAGTTAACATGTGCACACTGTCATCCATGTACACACACACACACACACACACACACACAGACAGATTGACAAAATGTTCTGGATCAAGCTCACTGATATTTCAGCTGTGCCCTCACGCTAACTAACTGTGTGTGTATGTGTCTCTATAAAGCCTGTTTGATTTATCTAAATATAACATGGGTCCTTAAGGCTTTTGGACACTTCTTTGTATCAAGATGTGGTACAAGATGTTTGTTATTTTAACTAAAGGCTCCAGTTGACATCCAGTACAGGATGTAGGATTCTTAACAGCACTACAACCAGAAAACACTCTGTACTGTCTACCGAGAATTACTCATTTTGGTTAAAAACAAGTCAGCCAATGGATGGGTTAGGGTTAGTGTTTTGCTAATTATTTGCCAATGTAGAGGTCCTGTACAGTAAATTATTGAAAAAACTGTCGATAGGACGCCTCTCATGTTTTGTCATTCTGAAACTACCCTGGTCAATTAAATGAAAAACAAAGTGGTATCAGTTCTGCAGAACATCTTTACTGTGGGTGTGTAATACAAGAACTACACTTCCCAAGAGTCCTATGTATGGTATAGTTGCTGAATGTTAACAAAAGAAAATATTTTCTAATTTCACTGGCAACTTTAAAGTTGCAGCATCATGTTAGGTTAAGGGAGTTGAGAAAAACAAGAAACTCTATATTAAAAAATACATTGGTGAACACAGTCAGCCCACAACTTCAGCTCTATCATTGCTAAGCAAAATGTAAAATGTTGCTTTTCCCCCTAAGAACTCAACACTAGATTGTACCATATGAACACTGCACATGCTCCTGCTGCACTCCACCGATTAACCTTAACCAACTTTTTGTTTTACACATCACCATACCACTACCTTTTGAAACACCTTCATTCCCACTATAAACCAAAGTCTTGCAGTTACATTTAGAATACTCGTATTGCAATGACATTGCACATACTGTACGTACTTTTTGTGTATAAGTATATATGTACAGTTTATAAGTAAGGGTATATGTTGTCTTATTTATTGCTGCCTTTGACACAGTGAACCAACAGATCCTCATTTCGACACTCCAGGATCTGGGTGTCTCAGGTTCTGCGCTCTCTTTGCTCACATCTTACCTGACAGACCGAACCTACCGGGTAACTTGGACAACAACAAGACTGAGCTCCTTTTTGTCTTCCAGGGAAGGGCTCTCCTACCCAAGACGAGACTATAACAATTGACAACTCTGTGGTAGTCCCCACCCAGACTGCTAGAAACATGGGTTGATGACCAACTCTCCTTCACTGCCAACATTGCTGCAACTACCCAATCGTGTAGCTACATGCTGCATAACATCAGAAGGATACGTCCCCTTCTAACGCAGAAGGTGGCTCAGGTTCTGGTTCAGGCTCTAGTCATCTCACATCTAGACTACTGCAACTCCCTCCTGGCTGGCCTGCCTGCATGTGCCATCCGACCCCTGCAGCTCATTCAGAACGCAGCAGCTCGACTTGTCTTCAACCTCCCCAAGTTCTCTCACACTACACCGCTCCTCCGCTCTCTTCACTGGCTACCAGTTGCTGCCCGCATCCGCTTCAAGACACTAGTACTTACATACAGGGCCACGAACGGATCAGCCCCAGCATACATCCAGGACATGGTCAAACCCTATACCCCAACCCGCCAACTCCGCTCTGCATCAGCCAACCTGCTTGCTGCCCCCTCACAGCGAGGGAGAACTAATCACTCAACGAAATCCCGACTGTTTGCTGTCCTGGCTCCTAAATGGTGGAATGAGCTCCCTACTGATATCAGGATGGCCGAAAGCCTACACATCTTCCGCCGAATGCTAAAAACACATCTCTTCCGACTACACCTCAGATAAACATAAAAAGAAAAATTTAAAAAAAGTATATGTATATTTCTTGAAGCTGCACTTTCATATGGCTCTTTGTAGTTTTGCTTATTTAAAGCTAATGTACTTACACTTCTTGTTTGGAGTTTGCGCCTTCAGGGTTGAAAGCACTTAATTGGAAGTCGCTTTGGATAAAAGCGTCAGCTAAATGACATGTAATGTAATGTATTTAATGCGTATTTGTCCAGTGTGTGTAGAGCATGAAGGGGCTACAACTTGCATTTCATTGTGCAACTCTGTGTTGTAAAATGACAAATAAAAGTAACCTTGAACCTAAAGTCAGATTCATGCCATTTCTGTGTTTAAAAACGTTTAAATAAACTGAGGAAGTTGCTGACCACAGAGTAGGGAAGTCACAGCCATAAAAACAACGTACAAAACATGTCAGAGAGGAAGTGACAGCAAAGCCACAAAAACACAGTAAAGGGAGATATGGAAGTGATAACAGTCAGTCAGTCATGAAATATCTGTCAAGTGTTCCTGCTCTGTATTAAGCCTGAATGAATGATTTTTTGTTTTATTATTATGTCATGCATACAATAAAAGATGCCCAGCCCACACGGGCTTACAAGACCAATGACATTTAAATCTATTTCAAAAATACTGTTATTGACCCTCCCAAAAAATGGAAATAATTCACCACAGCAACATGTTTTATTATTATTATATTATAATAGAAAATGTTTTTAAATAAAAAGGAATATTTAGTGGAATTTCAATCAAGTCTAGAGGAAACTCTAAAATTCAACTGGATATCATGAAATTGGTCCCTGTCAAAAGAAGCATTTCCTAATTTGCCTCAGATCCAATTTCCTGAACGATTATTACACAAATTATTGAATGAAAGAGGGGAGAATATGGCAGGATTTGACTGATCTAAAATTAGAATGTTCAGGGATTTATGGGTAAGTGACAAGTTTATATATTTTATTTAGTCTAATTTCTATTTGACATCCATATCATGTGGCCCCTCAAACTCTTTAGAGGGAATAAATTAATGAGGTGTTTTGGAACTGAACTGGCAATAAACTGGACTCCATAAATATCAATACAAGTCTTTGATTCTCTACATACAGTACCACAAAAAAAGAGTAGTTGCAACTCCCTAAAATAAAATGACACTGGCACTTGAGCTCACGCTAAACTTTTAGCAAGTCAATATGCCAAAAAAAACTTGCTGGGAATTCCCAAAAGCATTAAATATAGTACTGTAGCTGCACTGAGAGCGATTATCTAAAAAGTGTTTATTTATTCATTAAAGTCCATTTTTATTTCATTGGGAATTTGTCAGAAATCCAACTGCTATGACATAACAGCTGGCTTTCTGATCAGTCAGAGCACTCCTTTCAATCTGCCCGTCTCTCCATCAACATCACAACAGTGCTACTTTCTGTCAAAGCTCAAATGGGTGAGGTGTGAACAGTGCCAAAAAAAAAAAAAAATCCAAAATTTGACTTTGGGGTCACGGTTTGATTCAAAATGTTTATTTGAAAATGTTATTTCGATTTTTTGTTTCTGGAGACACGGTTTCTGTCCACTCAACCCCTCTTTGTCCACTGGGACTGTAACTTACCGAGAAACCGCCTCGCATCCAAACGATAGATCTTAATGACATCGGGGTCTCCTCCAGCTTCACGCTACATCTACACTACTACGATTTCATTTTAAGCGCGTTTTGAGAAAAAAAGAAAAAAGATCTCCATCGTCCGTCCACGCAAGAGTTTGAGCTCCAGTAGCAGAACTAATCTCCGTCCATATTAACATGTCTGACAACACATATCACATGACCATTCACATACACTGATCATGCGCGTGCCGGTGTAAAACAGAAGCAGATTGTCTGACTCTGCGGTTGAAAATCATGGGTGTATAAGTTGAAAATACAAAAAATACTTTGGAGAAAGAACAACAATGGCAAGAGACCAGGGATTTATTTGCTTCGGCCGACGACAAGGTTGACCGGTTACTGAAAAGGTATAGAAGCCCAGTAGCCTACCTAACAGATCAGACTGACTGATGTGCATCGTCTTTTCCAAAGGTCTTAGTTTGTTCCCGTCCAGACTACAAAGCAACCCCAGAGTTTTCAAACCGAAACGGGGGCAGCAGTGTTTCCGAATGTCGGACTCGAGGCGTAAATGTAGCAAAAGATATTCGTTTTTAAACCAAAAAGTCGTAGCTTAGAGATGTATCCTCAGCTTCTGATTCACTATATGATCTATACATCCAGCGGCTAACCCAACTAGCATGTCCGAGCTAACAGACAACGCCTTTCCCACTGCCAAAGCTTTCTAGATTGAACGCTCACACCTTTATGTGCTAAGACGTAGAGTTAATTAGATCTAGTCTAATTCAACAGGAATTATTTAGTGCATAATGCGTACCGAATCGAAGAAAGTTGTGTCCCAAACCCTACACCCTGTTAACAGTTCAGCCGGTTAAAATCCCATTTAATCAGTTACTGGTATTGTTCCTACAGGCCTGATTGGAACATCCTTCTTAAGAGACTAAATCAAAGAGACAAACGAAGGTGTGAATGAGCATCCTAATATTTATCATTATGTTTATTTAGGAGGAAAGAAAGAAACTAATTCCATATCTAATTGCATATCCAAAACATCCCTTTCCAAGCCAACTACATCTCCCAACATGATGTAAAATTCAAAAACGCAGTGAAAGAGGGAGACAGACCACCCACCATGTCAGTAATTGATTGCTGTGTCGACTGCATTTGACACCACTGCTCTTTAGAGGCAGGATCAGAGCATCACACACACACACACACACACACACACACATATATATAAAACACACACAAACAGCATATCCAGAGGTAGCAGAGTGCAGGACAGGCATTACTAATCAATCGTCCTCGCAGCAGGAGTCGACAGGCTGACTAGAGGATTAAAGAGCTTCCTCTTGAGACTCCAGATTCCTCTGTGGCACCGCAGCACTGTTAGACATCCACAACTCATGAAATCATACAGACACAACATGCACATGGTCCTTTGCATCTACTTTTCCCTCATTTTCTTTCAATTATCCACTGAGCTGTCTCCAAATACAAACATACACACGTCTTCGATAAAGGCTGCCAACAATGGACAGCAACTCTAATGTCAAGAAATTACAAAAAATTTAAGTAAAAGAACAAGACAAGTCTCTCCAGTACTGGCGCAAATACATATTGACAATATCAAATATTATGGACCACACAAGACATGTTTATATGGCCTTCATTATTAGTAACCAGAACATGATGTCCACAATATTACAATCTAAGGAGACCATTTCCAAAAACACCCAGCAGCTCTTTAATCTAAACATTTGAAAGTGAAACACAAACCACAACAAAAGTTTTTTCACTCACTGATCTGCGCCACCTTTACGGTTACAGGGCTGGATGTTTTCTCGGCTGCCATGTGCCACCTCCCTCCTCCTCCCGAGCTCCTTCCTCCTTTCTCGATGAAGGCTCGGATGCGGCAGGTGTACACCCCTCCATCCTCGCCGCTCACCCCCCTCACCCCCAGCCTGTATTCTCCGACTCCCGTCCGCTCCAGGCTCGCCTCCCCTCGCTTTCCTTGCGCACCGCTCGAGGACGTGTTTGAGATCACCACCCCGCTCAGCTCCATGGTGATGATTTCGCGGCCGTCGGCCAGCCAGGTCACTTCCAGGGCGAGGGCGGGCAGGTTGTCGGCGGTGACGGAGCAAACGAGGGTCAGCTTCTCGCCGGGAGAGAGCAGCAGAGGCGTGGAGGAGGGAGAGGAAGACCAAGCCTTCACGCTGAGGGACTGGCCTTGAGAGGACGGAGACAGAGACAGCATCAGGCACTTCATCCTTATGTGAACATAATGCAACAAGATTAAGGATTAACAAATAGTGCTTTGGTTTTTAATAAGTCCTACAATTTAAACAATCCTGAATTATTATTCATTTATTAATTATTCTGCAGAAAGACAACACTGGACTTCACAGAAGACCAATCACGTAGCGGTACTTTGTCAAAGGGTGCACACATTTAAATTCTGATAATGAATTTAGAAAATAATTCTAAAATGCAGCACTAACATACACATTTTAACATCAAGGTCATCCATTCTGATGGATATCAGAGGAAAAATATGACAAGATGAGAGAATAGGATCTTAAAAGACAAAGAAAAGTGTAATATATAAACGCCAGACTTCAGTGATGCTGAAGAAGAACTTTTTATTAAAAAAAAAAACAGTAAATTAAGATTCTGTCTTTTCGGTGCAGTTGGATCGGTCTCCAGTAACAACCTAGGCTGTAGTATGTGGGTAAGAAACTCTGTATGGTGTCTGGAAAAGGACAAAAGACACAAAGCCCACTCTGTTTGACTTTTCTCATCCTCTTTACTCAAGTCAGTAAGTCAATATGAACTGACTGGCACACAATGGACCTGAGACCGAGACCTGTGTGTGTGTGTGTGTGTGTGTGTGTGTGTGTGTGTGTGTGTGTGTGTGTGTGTATTGCTCATCTCTGGTTTCATTACAAACCACTGGGTGTTTTCCAGCACTTAAAGAGGATAAGGTAGCCTAGAAAGATATAAGATATGGTGACCACAGTAACCACAATGAATGAGTGAGAGACAGAGTGTGTGAGTGTAGGGGCCTCTCTGCGTACAGAGTAAGACAGACAGTGAGGGTCACGAGCCTCCTGGGACAGAGCGAGGCAGAGAGAAGAAAAAGTCTCACAGGATGAGGAGAGAGAAGATGCCATTAAAATAAAGACAGCCACACAACAGAGAGGACACTCTCCCACGTCCCTCCTTCTCTCTCTCTCTCTCTCTCCTCATCCTTTATTTTCTCCCAGTATCACAGGAAACTGTGAAAGACGTACAGTGCAGGAACCTTTTTTTAATCAAGAACCAAGATGGAGATTTGAGGATTATCTATTGCTCCCTTTAGAGTACTTATCTACAACATCTTATTACTACAGCACAACTACTTCAGGCACAATGTTAAGGATGTGAAGGGGAACCCCTTAATGCCAAGTTTATGTTGCACAGGATCACTTCGACGTAGCCTCTGTGACCCATAGGGTCTGGAAATTGGCACCAATAAAAGTATGCTGAATTAGCTCATGTCTGTGTGTTCACATTTGACTGAGTTATGACTCCGAAAATGAGTTTTTAAACTAATTACGCCTCACGTCTCTCCCTCCACGACCCCCAAAATTGGAAAACCTCTGATTTAGACAGGCCTAGGGTTTTAAAGGGAGCTTTTGAAGCCTGGATTTACCACCTGCTATCTTTTTAAGTTACCAAATTCAAAGTTTTGTCACAGATATGAGGACACATGCACGGAGCTAAGGCTGGGCAACAAAGCACCGACCAACATGGCTGAACGAGACTGGCCGAAACACCCGTCAAAGAAATGTCTATTTGGGGCATGTTTCATGCTTCACGTCTGCTTTAGCGTTGCACTCCTATAACATCGTTATAGGCCAATCTGCAAGTCATAGAATCCAGCCTGACATTAGTTTAATCCTTCTCTAGTGGTCTATAACATACTGATATACAACAAACATTTAAACAACCTAACATACCACACACCAACTAACAGACAGAGAATCCGCTGCAGGCATTTTGTTACGACTACTGTTAGTTGCTGACAGCAGCAGTGACTTTTTAAGAATGCCAAATGATGAGAAGAAACCCAATACAAGTGCACCTCTTTGTGGCACCGTCCTCCATGTTAAATCTCCAGTGTAAACACTGCAGCGATCAGCTTTATTGAACTGCAAGTCCACAACTCTGCTTTAGTAAATCATAAAAGGTCACAGAGCAGAGACAGACTGAACCCATGTTGTACTGCAAATATTACTGCATTTACTGCTGCTACGCTAATAGATAGTGATTCTGCGTTAATACTTGTACTGTAGCTCCTGCTGTCAGGATTGCATTTCTTTTTCTTACCTGTAGGAATTACAGCCACAGTTCCCATCTCTTTTGTGCTCTCCACGATTTTGATCCATTTCCCACCATTTTCATACGTCCATTCAGTTCCGTTGCATTCATAAATCCCTTCATCAGACGTCGTCACTTTGGAAATCACCAGTTCAAAAAATCCGTTCTTCCCGGGAACCAATCGGATGCCTCCGTCAGCGTAGCGCCGGGTGTACTTGGCCCCTGTGACCACGTCTCCCTGAGGGCCAAAGGTCAAAATTTCCTCCGATGTCGCTCCCCTCTTCAGCGACCAGGTGACGGACAGGTAGGTGGGGAGGGTGAGCTCCCGGGTGACGTTGCAGGAGAGCGTGAGGTCACTTCCTTCTGGGACGACTGGGGGCGGGGTCAGGGGGGAGACCTTGAGGGTGTTGAGGATGACTGACGGGGAAAGAGACAAAATCATTTTTTTAGGAATACGATAATATCACCGTAACAAGGTACACCCACACACGGTCCAAGTGTGTGTTTGTGTGTCTCATCCACACCTCATTAAAAATTGTTTTTTATATATTTTCTTTTTCCATCACTTTTTTATTCTTCTTTGCCGTTACTCGTACAGAGCTTGGTGATAATATTAGCGGCGTATTTGCATTTCCTCCCCATTTTTCTTCATTGTCTATTACTGGAGGCATATTCTGAGCTGTGTGCAAGAAGCTCTTGTTTACTGCAATAATGTTTAAACCAATTTCGACTGTAACAAAACTGCTTATTGTTTCGGTGAAAAGTCAGCAAAAAAACAAAAGCAATGACATGACGATATAATCAAGGTACGAAATGCTTTGTTCTGCCTCCTTCACAGCCCATCCCCGGCACTGTGATGTTGAGCAGGGGAAAACTTTGTTTACGTGTAGGAAATAAGTGTCTGATTGAAAACAGACATGGTAAAGTGGAAGTGCATATGTAACAACTAAAATAACTTCAAAGGGAGTTACAATGTTAAAAAAAAAAAATACATAATTTCACACAAAATATAGGTCAAAGATTCAATATGAAACCATTAAATGCAGGTATTTATTAGGGGGTGTGGCAGAATCATAAATAATGATGACTGATTATGTTGAAGTCAGATTCGCTCTACTACTTTTGTCAAGGTCTCTAGCTGTAAAAAAAATAAAAAGAAGCTCTAGATAAGGCTGTGAATTTCTGACTGTGTGTATATGAAACACAGCCAGAGGAGTTTTCATAAAGGTTAGTGACTTGCCTGCTCAGGTAAACTCACACAGTCTGGCCTTGCTTTGTTCTGATAATGAAAACGTTCGGCTGCTAAATGTGGCATTCAAGAGTTTGAGCAAGTCTTAACAGAGGAGACTTTTACCATCTGCTTTGTTTCTGCTTTGTTACGACATACAATAAAGGCTGATGAGTCACTATGTGAGAGGAAATTAAAAAACATGGGGAACTTGTCACTGCTGGATATCCTGATGGGAGCAGGACAAATGCCCCCACAACAACAACAGCAATACAAATGCTCTTCACAACAGGGAGAGTGAAGGAACAGACAGATACTTCAATGAATGGCATGTCTGCAGTGAAGACATAGGGGGGGGGGGGTCAATAATAAAACTGAGTGGCAGGCTGGATGATTGCTTAACACAATAACAGGCTCTGTTTTATCATCACCACTGACTTATTTTGATCTTTTGCATATGAAAACACAAAATGCTACCAAATAAAAGGAATTTATGTGCATGGGCTAAGGGTTATGTCCAAATATGCTATACTGACTTTAATAATCTACTTATAAACACAAAATCAACACTTTCAAGTTTCATCGCAAAACACTTATGGGATGCTAATGGTGAATAATCATTTTTGGAAGCTAAACTGTAGTCGTGTTACAAATTAATCCAAGAAGTGGCAGATGGCTGGGAATGAAGAATACGAAGCTGTGCATTATGGGAATTACATTCAAGGCACATTGACGCCCTGTGGGAAAGACCAATCTTTAAGAGTACAGAAAGAAGAAAAGAAACTGTTCCTCTCCACTTTAGATGGTAAATAAAACTTAATACTGGATAAATTGACCAGTGTCTTTACCTAGAATGCTCGTAGTGCACGATAATTTTTATTGAAAATGCCATTCCCCCATTAATAAACTACTGATATTGATTTTGAGACATTGGTACTCCTAATGTAAGACAACAAGAGAATAAGCAACTGTTGCAGCAGGTTTGACTGTCATTAATTGTTTGCATGGACAGGATGGGAGATTCCTAAACAGAGCCACACCACATTGATAACTTGTACTTTGTGTAATTAACTTTGACTCATGTGGTTTTACAGCACGACAGGAATGTGTGAGCCACCAGGTCAGATTTGGCAGGAAATCAGCTGAAATTCTTCAACCATGACCAGCACTTTATCCATGTTCAGAAGCATTTTGTCATGTAACCTTTTGAACCCCGTATCGCTCTGTTTTCACTCCCTTTATCCATCAACTGAGGGTTGACCTAAAACAGCAGCTCCACCTCACTTTTGGGTTCCAAAGCTGAAGAAAGCCTTGAAAGATCTGACAGAGGAGGTGGAAAAAAAGGAAGGTTCTGACTGTGGCTCAGATTCTGAAGACAAAAGAAAGCATCATGGGGCCAGCTGTGAGGGCTGGGCACTGACACATAACTGTCCCTGGAAAGGATTTTCTATTGACTGCGGGTTCTGCCAGTTACAGAAACAGTTGGCCAATCAGAGATGTGTAGGCAGGTTAAAAGAACAGCGGCATCATCTTTCTACAAAGCTAAAGCTAATGAAGTGTGGACATAACAGGACAGTACTGGACACCACTAATCTTAGTGCAAGTTAAAGAGTATACAGCACTGCTGCTGTGCTGGAGTGATGCGAGCGTCTATGGCAGATAACGAAGGCAGTACGAATAATCTGCGTTTTGCTCTATCAATTAAAATTAGCCTGAGAAGAGTTTTCAAATCTTCAGCGTCCTGTACTTCACTTGTTTCTTATATAACCAAACAGCCTCAGTGGGGCAATGGAAGCAGTGTGTGCGTGTATGTGTGTGTGTGTGTGTGTGTGTGTGTGTGCGTGTGTACAAGTCTCGACTGGTATAGACCCTCCAGTAACAAATCTAACTCATCATCTCTGTTAACGACTGTCTCCTTCACACACACAAACACGCTCCCCTTCGTACACTATGAAACACACTAATTCGCTAATACATATGCTCTACATATACACGACACGATCTCTGTCGCGCATAAACAGTGCTGCCTAGTTAATTCAGGTCTAAATTTAACAAGGTGTCTGGGGAGCAGTGCTGGGAAGCAGAGAGCAGCTGAACATGATGATGCATTATGGAGCTAACTAACCTGCTGTCAGACAATCCCTCTTTGTTACTCCATCTCTCACAATTTGCTAAATTCATAGCTTAAAAATGATCCTTAAACCCCCTCATGATTCATAAAAAAAACAACAAAAAAAAACAAGGAATTGTCTTTTTTTTTTTTTTTTAAAGTGGAGTATTTGGGTTAACAGTGGCTTTGAACCAATAGAGTCGCCAAAATATGTGTGTAATTACTGACTTGATAACAGAGCAAAAAAACTCAATTAAATTCAAAGGAAAATGCTGAATACGGGTTTCTCTTTCCCTCTGTTTCTGTGTCAGAAAATAGTCCAAATTCAAAACTGTACACTGCGAGGTCTGTCGACCATTCTAAAGTAACTAAAGGATTGTTTCTGGACGGTAGCACATAGATACGTGTATTTCAAACTGACCCTTGAACAGAGCGAGAGACTTGCCTTCTGCATTCAGTGAATAAATTAGTCTAAGGTCAAATACCTGGAGTAGTGGCAACATTTTGAAATATTAGTCTTTGAAGTAAGATCCAACTACTGCAGTGGAGCTCTAAGATTAACTCAGAAATATAGGAAATTTAGTTCAATATTATGCGATTTGAATACAAATACTCCCAATATGTTATGACCCCATTCACTAATGGCGCTTACCCACTGTTAGTACCAGCTCTGCTCGGCTCGACCTCCATTTTCCATTGCAGATTTCGTACCACCTCACGCGTGAGGCGAGCGTGGCTGGTCGTCATAGCGAGCCGCAGGAAACGGCCGTGACCTAACGCGACACACGCATAGAACGTCGAAGGTGTGTTGTTTTTGATTCTCGGCCAGAAGACAAATTTTGTTTCAAAAGAAGCTGGAGGCAGCAAAAAAAAAACACCGCTGGCTAAGCTATTTAAAAATGGCGGATTTGTTCAGGACACCCCCGTCTGTCGCTAGCAATGATGACGCAGTGATTAGTGATGATTCTCTCCGACCAATCAGTAGTCTGCAGGTTTTCACGTCACCTTTTGGTATCGCCTCAGCTCGCTTGGAACTTCGACGGAGGTGATACTGAAAAAAAAAGTACCTGTTAGCTAGTACCAGGCCAAAAAAGGCAAATAGATTTGAGGCAAGTCGAGCAGGTACCAGGTACTGGCCTTAGTAAAAGGAACCTGTCTAAAAGGCTTATATGTTGTGGTTCGAAATTGAAATTTGTATGGGTTGTTAATTAAAGGAATACTTCACCGATTAGCATTAAGCTTTGTATCAGTAGAAGCCGGTCATGTCCCCCTGATACGTGAGATGTAGCTGTATTGTGTGTCTGGAAAAAAACCTCTGATGATTCAAAAATCGTCATTTTGCGTCATCAGAGGCTTTTTTGGCCAGATGCTAGAGACTACAGCTAAAACAAAATGCTCTGATGACGCAAAATGACGATTTTTGCATCATCAGAGGTTTTTTTCCAGACACACAATACAGCTATCTCTCGTATCAGGGGGACATGAGGGAGGGAAGCACGGTCATTCGAAAATACTACCGAGTTCTACTGATACAAAGCTTAATCCTAATCGGTGAAGTATCCCTTTAAAAAAACTGCACCAATGTTAATTTTACATTTTTATGCCACTTTGTTATACAACATGAGAGTACTTTAATGGGTTAACTTGCAAACCAGGAAGTTGAAAAGTGATAGCTCTCTGGTGTAGTGGTATGCTTATCAGACCATGCAGATTAGAAAAGGCCGTCTCCTAAAAAAGTGCATATACCGGCACGTTATTTTTATGAGACAGGGTTGGCTGAGGAAGTGCTGTATCTGATTTTTCTCATATCAGTAGTGGGGTTAGGCAGGGTGCTATATTATCTCCCTACTTGTTTGACTTGTAAATGGGTGACTTGTCCTGACAGTTAAATTCTTGTAAAACAGGTTGTGTTTTTGATGAATCTTATTATCATTCATGCTCTGTATGCAGATGATATCATTATATCTCCCTCCCTGCTGTGCTGGTCTTTAGCAGCTGCTCCCATTATGGTGCTGAATATAATATCAGATTTAATGTCAGCAAGCATTTTCTACTCAGGTAGAGGCAGTAAGATGTAATATCTTGGTTATCATTTCACAGGTGACTTGATGGATGGTGATGAAATCGTATGCTTAGGGCAACACGCTTGTATGTAAATGTCACATCTGGTGGATGTCAAGGTCTGGCTCAGATTTCCTCAAATCGCATAACTAATAAAAGAGTGGACAATTCATCTGACTGTATCTGATTTTTGCTCCGTGTCTGGTGCTTGGCTCTAATTTCTATGGTTAAATTACCATAGTTTGTAAGGCGTGCACATCAGGAAAATTATACCAACTATTAACTGTTAATAAGGTTTCCACTCATAACAGACTGTCTAACACTAAAAACCACATAATTTAACATGTGTCCCTGTGGGTAGCTTTTATTATATGTCATATGATATTTGTATTTCTTCTCTCAGCCTCTTGTGTTTCACTGTCCAAACCTCTCTCTCTCCCTGGCCCTTATTTGACACAAGCCAAGT
This sequence comes from Sander lucioperca, assembly GCF_008315115.2. Classification (NCBI taxonomy): domain Eukaryota; kingdom Metazoa; phylum Chordata; class Actinopteri; order Perciformes; family Percidae; genus Sander; species Sander lucioperca. The sequence goes on along the minus strand of NC_050196.1, from coordinate 8,380,483 downwards.
ACTCCCACCTGACATCTGCTCCCCACTACTAGTGTGTTGGGGTGTGCATGGTGTCTGTGTGAAAGCCAAATTATAAGGCAGTAATTGTCTAAAACCAGTGGGAGTGTATGTGCGAGGGAGGATATATACATGGTCAGTAGAGCATTAGTAAGTCATGGGGATAGCTGTTACACACACACACTTTTGCTTCTGAAACAGAATTTAGATCATCAAACACAGAGTCTCAGTTGCATCTTAATCTCTCTCTCTCTCTCATACCAGTGAGTTGGACCTTAGCATCGTAGTTGCCACTGGCGACGGAGTCGGTGCTCGGGGTTTGACACCAGTAGAAGCCGGCGTCTGTTGACTTCACCTCTGCTATCTTCAGCTCCACCTCGTTGTCCTTGAGACGCGCCACGGAGATGTCGCCAGACGCAACGCGCTTGCTGATCGACGGGTCGGAGTAGCCGGCATCAATGGTGGAAATGATATTCATCTTCTTCCCGTTCGCCTCCTTGGACATCATCCAGTCGAAATCCTGCAGAGACAGAGTGGGGTAGTAATGATTGCCATGTCGTCTATGACCTTAAAGGAGGAACAGGATTGTAACTCATCTCAGTAAATGGATCTCTATGTTTTTGGTGATCTCATCTGGTTTAAAATTCCCATTCATTCTTAACAAATCTCAAAATCTCATGGGCAGATCGCCATGAATTTTACCAAGAGGACATTCACGCTCTCCAGAGGATGAATTAAGATTTGTAATGCTACAAGCTTTCTTCTATATATATGATCTAAATATCTAAATATCTTCTTGGAGGTAAGAGCCACAGACATGAGAGACGGACTTACATATTGATGTTTCTGGTATTTCCGAGGACAAAATATATATTATACAAAAATCCCCAGCCTTATCCTTTAAACCTGTGATCTGTCTGTCAGAAAGATCACATGCACCCGGGTGTGAAAGACACTCACCTGCTCACTAGGTCCGCTATATTCATTAACATCACATCTGATGGACACCGTTTGACCCTCCACCCGGATTAATGGACCAGGAGACACCGTCACCACCCGGGCCAAGCACCCACCTTCAGGGATGGGAGAGAATATTAATAACAATATACAAGAAAATAACTTTCTATTAAATGTAGCTAACAGTTAGGGCTGTAGCGATACACTAATCTCACGATACGATACGATACGATACACGATATTCAGCTCACGATATAATATATATCACGATATTCAGCCAACAATACGATTCAATATAATTCGATACACTTACATCATTTTCTGAAAGATTTAAAGGGGACAGCGATTTTGGTGACATCTTGTGAGTGTTCCATTTACTTGGATTTAATTAATTGAACTGAAAACTAAGAACATCAATTACACAATATATGTCTCTGACTGGACAGAGAGTCTACAGCTTGCAAATGCTGGACAAAATTAATCAAAGATGTGTTGAGAAAATTAGTTCCATTTATTGAAAGCTTACAAGCCTTTGAAAAGTAAATAAAGTGCAGTATTGCAATTAACAATGGAGAGTTAAAAAGTGCAGCAAGTGGCCTGTTCTGAACAGTTTCTTTGACAGCTTTTTTAGCTTGACACTGAACATATGAGGTAGCCAGTCTAGCCACCAGGTAAATAAACATAGTACCATGGCTTCTCCTCAGAACACACCGAAGAAACGCCAACTTGAGCGTACATGTGTCATATTGTACTAAAATAGTTCACCGAAACGTATTTCTGAAAACATTTTAAGCGAGAAATAGGCCATGCAGTCGCTGAATCTGCTTTCATTTCAGATCGACAAAGGTTAGTTTAAAAGATTTTCGTCAGATTTTGACATCCGCTCGCCATTTCCGGCTGAGTCCCGACTGCCCTGTCTCCGACTGAGCATGTCAAATCAGCCAAAATGAAGGCCGACGGCTCCTCGGACAGACAACGGCACGGAACACACTGAACAGACTCGAGTCACTGACCTCGCCAGACGGTCCGAAGGCCGATAATCGGCTCTGTGTGTCAGCGCCCGTAGACGTCGGCGTCTGTGTAAAGTTACTACGCGTAACTTGCTCTACAGCGACACTAGCGGCTGGCTGACCAAATCGCTCTTCCTGCAACGTGAACGGGGGTAAACACGGGGGATTTGAATGGGACTTATGTATCGATACTCGCGGCTTAAAAATCGATACTTTCTTGGGGAAAAAAAATATCGATTTATATCGCAGAATCGATAAACTTGCTCAGCCTTACTAACAGTTTTAGCAGAGCTGCAACGATTAATCGATTAGTTGACAGATATTAAATTAATCGCCAATTATTTTGATAATCGATTTGAGAATTTTTTTATGAAAATAAAAATCATGCTATTCCAACTTCTTAAATGTGAATATTTTCTAGTTTCTTCACTCCTCCATGACAGTAAACTGAATATCTTTGAGTTGGGGACAAAACAAGACATTTGAGGACATTATCTTGGGCTTTGGAAAACTGATCAACATTTTCATTGTCATTTAACAGACCAAACGTACTTCTAGACAAATGAATGCTCAACACAGTGATTACATCCACACCCATATGTGGAACTGATCAGTCTAACAGAAATATAATTCATAGAATGAGTTGGCTGCATTTAAATATATCTGTTATTAAGGAAAACAGTGTATGTATTAGAAGCAAGCCATAAGCCTGATGACTAATAACAGACTAAAAGGACTTTCTGTACTAAAGCAGCAACACAGCAGTATCCTAAATGACGTCTCACACACACACACACACACGTCGTGGCTGTCGATCGATGCCGTGCCTTGTCTGCCACTCTCTTGCTCACAGTGCCGGACTGTAAATCACATAGATAAGCCAAGACCTATAAAGTACACACACACACACACACACACACGCACACACACGGCTTGTTGCAACTTGTGTAGAGACGATCGGTATTAATGACGATGCTAAAACATGAATTGTCTCCGCGTACATGCATTTCTGCACACAAACACACGCTTGCCCACATCATCATTGCGTTTGGCAAGAACACCAACCACAGGTTATGTTAGTCAGCACTCCAGCAGATTTCCCAAAAGCAGAAACCAACAGCGAAAGATTGAGAGATTCTATATATATATATATATATATATATATATATATATATATATATATATATATATATATATATGATTCTCTTATTTGGTTTCCATTGTTTATCATATTTTTATTGCTAATTAGTTCCATTCCAAGGTTTGCTTGGATCAAACCACCTGGTTTACATTCCTCCTCGGTCAAATTTGAGTGTAGAACTCTGACATTCCAGCTGAGTGAAGCATGTAACAACACAGCAGAGTCTGACTGGGCTCAGTAGACTTGCTCAGTTTACTGACACTTTGCTTCCTGGTTGGTGGAATCTGGCTGAAGGCCTCCACACTCCAGATCTGACCCTGCCGTCTGCACTCACATCAGTTAAAAGGTGAAGCGGAGATGCTACATGCTGCTGGGTTTGCTAATAAACTACAGCTGAACACATCTGTTTCTTTGCAGGTTGCCCAACACAATGTTCACCGTAGAGAAAATGATGAACAGAAATGTTTACCACCCCGTACGTATAGAAAACTCTCAAGTACTAAAAGCTGGCATCAAATGTTTGCTCAGATTCTTTCTGATTTAAATCATTTTTCCAGTATTAGACCATTTCATTAAGGCAAACTTCTTGTACGGCGGGTGCTTGTGTTGAGATATTTAACATTTGAGACATCTGTATCCTTTTGGTAAAGGACAACTTTGGGCTCTAGCTGTGGCCATCAGATCTATCGGTTAAAAGAACACTACTATACTGACTATTGAAACAGGACGATATGTTAATGTAGAAGAGGAAAAACGGATCTGTCCCATGTGTTGTTTGAATGATATAGAAAATGAGTTCCATTTTGTTTTCTATTGTCCTTTTTATTGTGAACGGCGTGATTTTTTGTTTCGTAGGATAAAAGCAGAGATTGACTTGGTAAATATGGATGATGCCCAAAGACTGAGATGGCTGTTCACATAATTATGAAACGTATAAATTAGCCAATTATCTAGATAAAGCTTGGGAGAAGAGGAAAAAAGCTCTTTATCGAGATGAATTGTAGATGAGAAATTGTTGTTTGTGTGTGTGTGTGTGTGTGTGTGTGTGTGTGTGTGTGTGTGTATACATATATGTATGTGTATATGTGTGTATATGTATATATTTGTATTCATGTATTTCTCCAAATGATTTGTGTATGCTACAGGAAGATGTTTGTTAAATAAGTAAATTTGTGGTGTCTTGTAATCCCATGTGGGATGGGCCAAAATGTTTGGCATGACACAGAAATAAAACATAACTAACTAACTAACTAACTATAGCTGCACCAACTTTTTCTCTCCTGATTAGGGGTATCGAGATTCTACAAATCAACCATTCAATTGGCATCATTTAACTGATAGAGGAAACACTGACTTTTATAAAGACATTGACCAAGAAACTTCCATGTTTCTGACATGTCATGGCCAGATCAGCTTCATAAGGTACTCAAGTAATTGCTGAGCACACTGGCAGCACTGCAACATCTCTAAAAATAGATCCAACAAGTCAAGGAACACGAGCAGTCAGACGATCAGACAGGTTGTAAACAAACTCCAGGTACTTTTCCTTTTAATAAAAGAAGAAAAAAATGATATTGTTCAAATATCAAAGAAAGCATTATTTTGGTTTCATAATCGCAAAAGTATTAAATTGAAAGAAAGAGAGAAAATTGGCAGCAAATGGTTGGTCAGGTTATACAGCATTTCATTTGGGTCTTGTATTACTGTTTACATAAAAACTGTCTGCAGAAAAAGAAGGGGTTTTGTAGAAAATCAAATGTCTTCTTCCTTAGTCCTTTTCACAAAAATCTGTACCAGGATCAGCTTCGGTTTAAAAAGAAAGTGCTTCATAAAACAGGCCCTGTGCTTGTATGGCCCATCAATACTTTGAGTTTTTGGCAGTTGGCCTGGTGTTATGTGTGTGAGCATGCTGAGCATGCGCTTTTACTGCTGTTGCGTCTTCTGCTGCTGCTTTTTCTGCTTTAGTAAGTAACAAGTCACAATGAAATACATACCACATAAAACCTACTGTACATTTTAGTTCCTGTTTACACTATCTACTGTCAGGAATGGTCTATGGTTGAGATCATCTTTAACTTCATATCAGATACACCACTGACTAGTGGATTCCAGTCTCGGAGGGGTGTGCAGCCACAAAGCTAAATGACATCAAACAAGTATGACAACTCCAATTCTATCATAGGGGTTGTTATCGTACCTCAAGCAAATATGTGTGATAAGTCATTCATTCAACCCCACAGTCGTTTCCTCTGCATCAATGGTACAATAAGATGTCTGCTGTGCCATATCACAAAATGACCATCATACACAGTATCCCTGTGTGTGTGTGTGTGTGTGTGTGTGTGTGTGTGTGTGTGTGTGTGTGTGTGTGTGTGTGTGTGTGTGTGTGTGTGTGTGTGTGTGTGTGTGTGTGTTTTTCTTGGCCAGGTGCTGAAATGTATGGTTTTTAAACTCCGCCTTAAAGCCTGCCTGTCTCTCCTGGAAGGAATACTGCACAGCCAGTAGAGCCTGAAGAGACCCAGAAAGTTTAATAATCAAGTCAAGAATCTAAGGGGGAGGGGGGGGGCATGGTGGCATGGGTGGGCTTGTGTGGAGCGCCAGCTTGGCTTAGCATACAGACTGGAAACAAGGGGAAACTGCTAGCCTGGCTCTGTCTAAAAGGTAACAAATTCTGCCTACCAGCATCTCTAAAGCTCACTAACATGTCATATCTTGTTTGTTTAATCTGTATAAAATCCTACTTCTCGGCAAGTAGTGGAAACTATTCCTTTAAAAAGGAGGTGTGATCGGGCTGTGTTTGCTCAACTGAGATATCTTGACCCATCATGGGTCAGCCATGGTGGTCACCACTTGCTTGTTCCAGTCTATTATGTGTTGAAACATGACAATAAGTAAAGAGGGAGATATTGGAGCCAGTGAAAATATTGGTTTCCAGACTCTAGTTCATATAATCAGCTCTAATAGTTTGTGTCATTTAAAGATTAAATATAAGAATTATTTAACCTTGATACATAATCTACACAGACGAAATGATCCGTATGTATTAGGCCATTACTGTTTGTACCTCAAATATCAGATTTTAAATGGTTGAAAAATCCAAAATGGTGACAGCAGATAACTCAGATCAGAGAGCAGGTTAGCAACATCTTCACTTTCCCATCTGCAGCGTCCACACACACACACACACTCAGGTGACATTTGATCATCTTACAGTACTGCACTAAATTAAGCCAAGTCCTGTATAGCCTTGTTTGGCCCTGAGGTGGGCCAATAAACAAGCCCTGGTTTGTCCCTGTTGTGAAAGCCAGCCTAATGACTAAGCACTGGGTTCAACCCAGTCAGATAATTAGTCAGCCTGGTTTGACTGACTCTGGTATGGACACAAGGCAAATAATAAGGCTAATCATGATGGCACGCACAGTTGGACTTCCAAGCAGACTAATGGGACAATGTCAAAACTGGTCACCTCATGTTCAATCTCACCTCAATTGGTCTTAATGGAAGTTCTTGGAAAATGAGAGGCTGAACAGGATTGAGAAATTGGGACTAATTCCGTTAAAAAAGGTGTTTATTTTAGTTTAAGTATTAATTACTCACTATATTTTCTCTATCCACAACAGAACTGTCACACACCGACTGTTAGTTAGACTGTTAGTTAAATGGGAAAAGGAAAAGGTATTTCGCCATGTCTTCGTCCTCGTGTGCTGGTGTTTTAATTAACCTGAAACTTGGTGAATAATTAGTCACCCATCGAACATAATTCATTACATTAGCTAAACACAATTGTACAGCAGTTTCGACACAGTGAGACAGTGGGATCTATCCAGATCACTCACAGGGAGAGGCTATCGTGCCAAACCCCGTTTAACAAAATGCCATTTTGATATTTTTGCTTGTCGTCGCATGCAGACATCTCTGACAACATATGTTACGGATTTTCGTCAATGTCTTAGATTCACTCTTCCATTCGGCATGATCAAATACACCAAACAACAATTATTTTTTTCACTTAAGTTTCAACTTTGTTGAATCTGTTTGCTTGTTGCACTGCTTAAGTTCTTCTATCAAACAGTACTAGATGTCAGCAGCTTGCAGTGTGAACCACTTGAAAAGGTTTAAAATGAATAGCAATTAAGTGCCGCTTGATGATTTGGATATATATGCCGGACTGGCTAGTGGATGTGAAAGATGCGGAAAATGCTTTAATTGGTCTTTAACATGACATGTATGGTTGCCGATAAACAAGTAAACGTGAAATCGACAGATTTTTCAACAGAGTTTAACATTGGGTTCTGCTCGCTGGCGAATGCCGACACGAATCTGAGTTAATTAGCTATCAACAGTCAAGCAAAGAAACGTTTCTTACCGAGCATTGAAAGACCAAAGACGAGTGTGAAGAGACAGCTATCCATTTTCATTCCTCTCTTCTTCCACTCTTATCTTTTTCTCTTAATTCCCCCCCGTCTTCTTTGTCCTGTGTGTGGGGTAACACCAGTCCTCTCCCGCCGCTGTCGGTCAATCCTATCCAACTCTATAGATGTGAGCAGTCAGTCCGCACCGCACACCAGGCGAAGCCGCAAAGCAAAACGGATGCACACGCTTGATTCCTAGTCCAGTAAAAAACGGAGTCCTGACAGGAGTGTTTTCATGGTTCACACACGGACACTAAACCGGTTTAACGTGTGCACGGGAATGAAGGCGAGATTGATAGAGAGGGAAAGAGAGGCTGATAGGGGGGGGAGACAGTGGCCGGAAGTTAGGTGACGGGCTGGAGGAGGAGTGGAGGGAAGCAGGGAGGTCCCAGGTGGAGAGAGAGAAAAAGAAAGAGAGAGATAGTCCCATATCAGTCTTATGTCACAAGGTTATTGTGCAGATATTTAAGTCTTAATTACACGTCAGATATTGTCCAGTCAGTGTGGACCACATCGGATATGATGGATCCCTCTGGATATGAGTTTAAATTACTTGGTTACTGTCTGTTATAGTGGTTTAAGATCAAAATACATTTGAATGTCTTTTACTATTTTCTTGGCCTCTCAATCCATCTCCACATCTCCAGTTTAATAAACAAATATGTAGCCTACCTGGACTCGGAGGCAGTAACCTAACCAGTCAGTTTAGCCTAGTGTAAAGACTGGAAACGACTGGAACTTCTCTGTAGGTTGCTTGTAGCCTGTCACATTATCTCCCATAAAACTGCAAATTGTTGATTTTACATTTAGTTTTTTTGTATGGACCGAACAAACAACATATACCATGTTAATTTGTGAGTTTTAGCGTGCTAGTCTGCAGAGTTTGCTACCGTTAGAAAGAGCCTGGCTAGCTGTTTGCCACTATTTCCAGTTCTATGCTAAGCTAAGCTAATTGACTGCTCATCTTCTTATCTAACTCCCAAATTTAACTCCAAAAATTTAAAATTTTTGCTGCCCTTTTAACAAGGCGGACGCGGACACATGCCTGTTGTCAGTTGCAGTCCTGTGGTGTATTTACACAGACCCACTGGGCAAGGCAAAGTTCATCGCTCAGCCAGAAGAGGTGAGAAGTAACCTCGGGGTCAAAGGTTAAAACTTTATGGGTCATCTGCTGTGATAGGCTACATGACTATCCTATTTTAAAATGTGTGTGTGTGTGTGTGTGTGGGTGTGGGTGTGGGTGTGGGTGTTGGTGTGCGTGTTGCAGGGAGGAATCAAATGTGTAACCTACTGCTCTATGTTGTCTCAACAAGGTAGCATCTGTTCCTCGCACACCGGTCACCGGACACAGTCTTATCTTACTACGCCCTACTCCCCTATCAATCATTAACCAGGTCTTGAATTGTTGGCCCTATATCTGGCTTTAATGGACTAACAGACTTGAATTTCAAACCAGTCACTGCCAGCTACCTCAGCTATAATGCATTTTCTACGCTAGGGCCTACACTTGAAATCTCTTTTTCACTCAAGACTTGTTTACTGTAAGAAAGCAGACAAAGCTGCAGGCAAACAATAATGTGATAATATACAGAGTCAGAATACACTAGTAGTAGTAGTAGTAGTAGTTGTAGTAGTAGTTGTTGCAGCAGCAGTTATACTTGTAGCCAACTTCTTGTTGTTGTTGTAGTAGTAGCAACAACAGTTGCAGTTGTAAGAATGGCATTCAATCTACCTGAATCTTCACAGACTTTAATGAGTTCTTTACAGAGAAGCAATAAGTGGATTATAGCCGCAACACAGCAGCCATGATGGGGAAAAGGGATTTTAGAATTTGTTCAGAATTCATTAGAGTTAAACCATTCGGACAACCATTTCCCCCTTCTTCTTTTTTTAACAGAACTTTTATAAAGTCAGGTGAGACTTGACCATTCTGCAAAGTTTGGTGCATTTTCATTCATTTTAAAAGGAAAACATGCACATAAAAACTATTTTTTGAAAATGCTAATTCATCTCTTTCATGCAAACTCTTTCATTACACGTTTGTGTTCATTAGAAGATCATTTTAGTGAGACGAAAGAAAGGATGAAGTAATAAGTGTCAAGACTGTGTGAACTATGAGACAGTGTTAACACAGCATATGTGATTTCAACTCAAATGCCAACATACTGACCTACTGGCGAAAACGTGGACCTATACCGCCATCTTCTGGCCCTTTAGAGAATTATTTTTGCCATTACAGATCAGGAAATAGTGCTATATATTTAATGTATTAATCTGGCTGAAATCTTAAAGGGGTTGAGGATGATCTTCCTGGATTTATCTGATGTATACGATGTGTGTTATCCCTGTAGGATGTGTGTTATCACTATCATTACTCATATTTTCAGATAATCCATTGCGTTTTTAAAAAGGGGTTTGGGTGCTGGATAATTGTCTTATCTGATAATGGAATATATAACACTTTACTGAAAAGGTTGAAATCATACATACTATATACAGAAATCTGATCATCTCTTGACATACAATCCAATGCTGAAATGAAAATCAGATTAGGTTTGATAACGGATCCCGAATTTCAACTGATTAGCTCTGTGTACATGAAACTACAGCGCTATCTAGTGGACACAATGGGTCAATACAGACTTAAAAACTTTTTCTATTTGTCCCCCACATTCAATATGGTCCAGCTGCGGCTTGCGGCCGCTCACGCCACGCCCGTTTTCTATAGTTCGGGGTGGAACTATAGAATGTCATTCAAAAACAAAAATCAGTTCATATTGTATTGGATTAGTTTTTTTAATTTGCTAATATATAATACATTGAACTACAAACAACAAACATCAGTTCATATTGTATTGTATTAGTTTTTTTAATTTGCTAATAGATAATTCATTGACCTGCAAACAACAACAAAAATTAAAATATGTATTTAAAAAAAAATCAATATCCGTAGTATAATTTCAATCCCTCTCACCACTGCATAGATGCTTGGAAATTTATGCATTTGACTTTGTTTTAAAGATGTGGGGCCAGAAATGGAGGAAGAAGATATTGGTGACAGGAGGAAGGAAATAACAGGATTATTTGGCAATGGGAAAGAAACAGGGGACAATGCCTTGGTTAAGGGAGTTTTTCCTCGCCACTGTCGCACTAAATGCTTGCTCATGGGGGAATTACTGGAATTGTTGGGTCTTTGTAAATTATAGTGTGGTCTAGACCTACTCTATCTGTAAAGTGTCTTGAGATAACTCTTGTTATTTCATACTATAAATAAAATTGAATTGAATGAGATCATTTGTTGCTAATAACATTTTATTCAAAAACAAAATCCAAACATACAGTATGTATGTCACAAACAGCAGATTACTTACAGTAAGGCTTAAGAAGAACATATTTGGCACAGTTAAAAGCCAACAAGTAAGTGCTTTTTTTTAAGGTGAAGTTAGAAAGAATATCAATCAATAGAGAGTCAATAGACAGAGCCTGTTAACTTTCTCCAGGTCAAACACAGAAAATTGTTAAGAGTCAGGAAATAATGCAGGACTGCCTGATTAAAACTACTTGACAAGACAAAATAAAGCAGATAGGTTTTATGTTTTGGACTAAATAATATAACTTTGGGTTTATTCTCATTCTGCTGTAAAAACGTTTCAGTCAACCAGGCTCCTGGAGATGATAATAATTGGTTTACTGTAATTATTAGGCTCCAAAGGTACATACTGTAGGTAAATCCGTACCTGTACCTGTCTATTCTTGTTTTGCACAAGATAATATGTTGTGCACAACTAGGATAATAAATAAATAGTAGGGGAAGGACCAAATCAGAGGAAGGCTTGGGGAAACTGGTGGTGTACCTGCAGACACTGTGAAGCTATGTCCACCGAACAGGAGTATCTGTGTTGCACGGAGTGAGACCTGTTGAGTTGCAACACCCAAGAGACACAGTGTTTTGTACAGTCTGAAGATTCCCCCTCTCTGATGAACAGGGATGTCCCGAAAACCATGTCCCGAAAATAAATTGGAGATGGCGACCCAGACCGGAGGGACAAGATGGACAGTTATCCACTGAGTAAGTAAACTAGACAAGTTATGTTTTACATCGGTGCGATTATTTCAGATATATTTTGCAAATTGCTTTTGATTTTAGTTGGCATCGCCAGCTGTAAGTCATGACTGATTTCCCGAAGTACGAGGCTCTGTTGCGGCATGCATATCTCTCTCTCTCTCTCTCTCTCTCTCTCTCTCTCTCTCTCTCTCTCTCTCTCTCTCTCTCTCTCTCTCTCTCTCTCTCTCTCTCTCTCTCTCTCTCTCTCTCTCTCTCTCTCTCTCTCTCTCTCTCTCTCTCTCTCTCTCTCTCTCTCTCTCTCTCTCTCTCTCTCTCTCTCTCTCTCTCTCTCTCTCTCTCTCTCTCTCTCTCTCTCTCCTTTCACGGAGCTCCCGCAGCCAGGGGTGTTGGACTGGGGGGAAAAGGGGAACTGAGTACCCAGGGCCCTCATGTGAGGAGGGCCCAAAAAGATGCTAGAATGAATAGCTGTGGATGCGGGGAGGGGCCTTCTCTTAATACATCCATGGGAGGGGCCCATAGAAAATGCCTTTCTACAGGGCCCAGAATTTTGTGCTACGCCCCTGCCCGCAGCTCTTCGTTCAATGAACTGTCGGTACACTTACAAAGTTCTCAATGCTTCGGTTAACATGTAGGGACCCTCATCATGCTACCGTTGAAGTTTGGTGATATTTTGAGCCTTTTTAGTGGTATACATAGCGATTTGTTTTTACTTTCCCTGTGCGCCGAATACAAGCTAGTGTTGTAAGCTAACCAGCGGTCCGCGCTAGCTTCGTTCAAGCTACAAACACAATCATGTCCCAGAGAACGACAGAGTGGGTACACATCCGTTATTAACCCCTAGGTTCGTTTTGCGCCGGAATTGTCCTTTAATACCAGTTTTCAGGCTGCCAAATAGTACACACGTTAGTGCAAATGAACCTGAGATATCAGGGTTTCAATCTCCACCTCTGAAAAGTGTCTCTTCTCAGCTGGATTACGTCTCGTCATGTCGTAAATTGTAGGGCAGAGGCCTCAAAACCGAGAATATATAGGGGCGTGATATTTAAATTATGATCGTTTCCAGCCGCTACATTTAATGTACGACCATCCTTACGCTCTGATTGGTGTGATACGAACGTTTCATGAATCACACGTGAAGCCTGTCGTAAGATGATTTCTGCGCCGGTTTCTACGTTAGGTTGATAAATGAGGGCCTGTGTCACGACGCTGGTTGACAACTAGTTCAATCAACCCAGGGTTTACCGATCCAGCAACGCGCGCGTTCACATAAAAGAGTCGGTGTTTGCACAACATGACCAATCGCAAACATCTATCAGAGCCGCATATTTTACAAGAAGAGCAAACTAAAATTCTACATAAATATGAAAAACACAGACACGGTTTTACAGGCAAAACGCAATACAGTCGCTGCTTCCTAAAACAGGAGGACAGCTGCTGGCAAAAAATAGCCAACGCTGTTATGTATAAATCACAACGCTCATCAATTTCACTTCCCCATCAGTTAGGCACTAGATCTGACCATAATTACACTTGTGCTCTGATCTGTTATCTGTTATCTAAACTGCATAAAAACACATTTATCTGCATTATTACTATGATCCGGTTAACCTCTGTCATTTTAAAAGTCAACATTGCAGGATGATCAAGTTTGTAAAAAAAAAACCATAACTACAACACTACAATACAACTAATCTCACAGTTGGCAGTAGCTCAGCACATAGAGCTAACACACTCAAAACCACAAATACATTTTCAGCAAAAAGACACGGGATATGTGACTAAAATACACACACACACACACACACACACACACACACACAGACAGACACCTACACACAGACACACACACACAGACAGACAGACACTCACACACAGACACACACAGACACACACACACACAGACACACACACACACACACACACACACACACACACACACACACACTAATCTCACACTTGGCAGTAGCTCAGCACGTAAAGCTAACATTAATTAAACAGTAACAGTAATAATTCACATTATTACTATGATCCGGTTAACCTGTCTGTCCTTTTAAAAGCCAACATTGTGACCTGTCTGTGTGTGATTTATTACAGCCTTCCATTTTGTTTATTCATTAGTTCACAACACAAATACAAAAAGAAATTACAAAGAACTGCATACAAATGTACATAAAACAGTAACTGTAACAATAAACATGTAATTTACTCAAGTATTAAGAAGATCACTTATGTGTTAAAAAACTAGAAAAGTACAAAAATAACCCTTTTAAAGAGGACTCTAAATAATATTTTGAGATTATGACCGTAATGTCTCATTATTTTTGCAATAATGGCCTTTTATACCTAATAGTCTCTCTAACAAGATTACACAAGGTTACAGTTACCATTTGTTATCACATATAATAAAGTAATTTAATTTTGCTTTAGTACTAATAAACCACTTCACAAAAACTGTAAATTTGATCAAATTGATTTTCACCACATCCTGATGAAATCATAATGTTTAACGCCGAGCTATGGAGGAGTAAAGGGTCTTTAATCTGCTTTTTTTTCTGGCTGAGTTTGAACGAAAACATCAATAGAGAAGTCTGGGGGAGGGTAAGCTAACCGGGAACAAAACTGAAAAGAGAATAAGAAGAGAAGGTGAACCCAGAAATGAAAAGGGAGTGATTAGGTTTCCTGAACTCCAACACTCACATGGTGTCACACTCTTGGTATTTTGGCAGCTTTCTTCCTGGGCTGAGGAAGAGGAGGAGGCTGCTCGTCATCAGTTTTATCAACTGGTCTCGGGGCCTGAGGGGAAGTGAAAAATGGGAGTCAGAGCAACTCAGTTCAATTCAATTGTATTTATAGTATCTAATTATAACAAGAGTTATCTCAAGACACTTTACAGAGAGAGTAGGTCTAGACCACTCTATAATTTACAAAAGACAAAGACAAAACAGTGGCGAGGAAAAACTTTTAGGCAAAAACCTCGGACAGACCCTGACTCTTTACAGACACTGATACAGATATACAGATATAGAGAATAGGATTCATAATAGTTATAGCAGTTGGAATGATGAACAGTGGCAGTTATAGTAACAATAGTCTATATCCTTCGCGTTCCACTTCCGGGATTGCTCCGGTGCTGCAGCAAATTTCACCAGATGCATGTATTTTCTATTTCCTTCTGCTTTCTTTTGGTTTGTGTTGGAATTTTAAATTTGGTGGATTTATGAGGACTATGGTTAACTGCTCCTCAGATCTCTGCAGGGTAAATCCAGACAGCTAGCTAGACTATCTGTCAAATCTGAGTTTTTTCTTGTACCACTGTTTTGCAGCGACTCTGTGCAGAGTTTAGCACCGCCCATGATGATTGTGATTGGTTTAAAGAAATACGATTAAACCAGAGCACGTTTTCCTCCCATCCCCGAATGCTGTGTGGACTAGCCAGACTCTTCTTCAGCGCGCTGTGGAGGACGGTCTGGCAAAGCGAGACTATAGTAACAATAAAGACAGTGGAACTATGACTATAAATAATAATTGCAGCAGACGCAAGAGTTCTCAGATCCACTATAAGCTCCTACCTGTGCAGGTCGTCGGGGGCTGAGGGTGAGCGCTGGGCGGGTCCAGAGGTCGGAGATGCTGCTGCTCGCGGTGCTGTTTGGAGCGATGTTGGCGAGGACCGGTGTGGCCGGCTGGCTGCTGCTGGCAACGGTGATGATGTGGATCGGGAGGATGATTATGTTGATGTTGATGATGTTGATGATGTTGATGCTGTTGGTCATTGGTCCATGCCAAACGAAGCTCCCCCTCGTCTGATGATTGAGGAAATAAGCATAGATGACGGTTCCTGATCTTTAACGTGTATCTTTACTATTTTGGCAAGAAAATAAAAGTCTTGTTTAACTTTAAGTTCTTCACCTAAGATCCATTTGTTGTATGCGTATATTTGAATATATACAGTATACAAAATTCTGGGCCCTGTAGGAATATATTTTCTATGGGCCTCTCCCCCACATCCACAGCTATTCATTCTAGCATCTTTTTGGGCCCTCCTCACATGAGGGCCCTGGGTACTCAGTCCCATTTCCACCCCCAGTCTGACACCCCCTGAGTATACATATTATAAATAATACACATTCTATCATTACAAATAGCTTAGGTTAAGGTAATGATAAGTGCAAAGGTTGAGGCCATTTTGAACATGAATTATTATTATTATTATTATGAAATAAAACAAATCCTTACCCTTCAGTTGCATGCGTTTTTTCCGTTTTGTGTGGACGCAGCAAACAATAACGACGATTATCAGCACCACAACAAGACCTGATGAGGATGGATAATAACAATGATTAGGGTAAGTTATATTATAGTATTTCAGTGGCACCACATACTGTACAGCACGCCATGAGGAGAGATATAAAAAGGTCAAATGATGTATTAGTATACACTATTGGATAAAAGATACTGCTAGAGCTACACAGGAGAGCAAACATACTGTACCTCCTTTGGCGCCCATGCAAATCCAGGTATTAATTCCTAATAGGTTTTCTGGGATAATGGAAGGAAAGAGGAAAAGAAGAAACACATTGAATTGATTGAAGTACTGATTGCATGTATTTTCTTTTTCATTTCTTAAAATGGCTATTTTAGTGGTGTCGGTTAATAGGTGGGCTGACAATTCTTTTTCTTTTCTTTTTTACCTTTATTTATTCAGGGAAGGTTCACTGAGAGGATTCACTTCTCTACAAGCTAAATCATATGTCAGAATTTATTGATAGATGCGATTATCCCACAAAATGATTGTGCTTTCCCCAGAAGTCTATTTATTTCTCCTCCAAATTCATTCCACATAGGATGAAGGTGTTCCAATAAACAACCTGCTTTATACTGAGCAATTGTTATCAATGCTGTTCTGTGTGCAATCAATTCTAGTCCATGCATATACCACATTTAATCAAACTGAGACGTAGCGTCTGTGACCCATAGGGTCTGAAAATTGGCACCAATAAAAGTATGCTGAATTAGCTCATGTCTGTGTGTTCACATTTGACTGAGTTATGACTCCGAAAATGAGTTTTTAAACTAATTACGCCTCACGTCTCTCCCTCCACGACCCCCAAAATTGGAAAACCTCTGATTTAGACAGGGCTAGGGTTTTAAAGGGAGCTTTTGAAGCCTGGATTTACCACCTGCTATCTTTTTAAGTTACCGAATTCAAAGTTTTGTCACAGATATGAGGACACATGCACGGAGCTAAGGCTGGGCAACAAAGCACCGACCAACATGGCTGAACGAGACTGGCCGAAACACCCGTCAAAGAAATGTCTATTTGGGGCATGTTTCATGCTTCACGTCTGCTTTAGCGTTGCACTCCTATAACATTCATGGACTCAGGATGTACTGCAAAAAGAATCAGGCTAATGTAGCCTCAATTCCAAAGCTGTTTTCTAATCATGCCAATGACCAATCTGCAAGTCATAGAATCCAGCCTGACATTAGTTTAATCCTTCTCTAGTGGTCTATAACATACTGATATACAACAAACATTTAAACAACCTACCATACCACACACCAACTAACAGACAGAGAATCCGCTGCAGGCATTTTGTTACGACTACTGTTAGTTGCTGACAGCAGCAGTGACTTTTTAAGAATGCCAAATGATGAGAAGAAACCCAATACAAGTGCACCTCTTTGTGGCACCGTCCTCCATGTTAAATCTCCAGTGTAAACACTGCAGCGATCAGCTTTATTGAACTGCAAGTCCACAACTCTGCTTTAGTAAATCATAAAAGGTCACAGAGCAGAGACAGACTGAACCCATGTTGTACTGCAAATATTACTGCATTTACTGCTGCTACGCTAATAGATAGTGATTCTGCGTTAATACTTGTACTGTAGCTCCTGCTGTCAGGATTGCATTTCTTTTTCTTACCTGTAGGAATTACAGCCACAGTTCCCATCTCTTTTGTGCTCTCCACGATTTTGATCCATTTCCCACCATTTTCATACGTCCATTCAGTTCCGTTGCATTCATAAATCCCTTCATCAGACGTCGTCACTTTGGAAATCACCAGTTCAAAAAATCCGTTCTTCCCGGGAACCAATCGGATGCCTCCGTCAGCGTAGCGCCGGGTGTACTTGGCCCCTGTGACCACGGCCGTTTCCCAATACCAAGAATGCAAAGAACAGACTTGTGTTCTTGGGGAGAACGTTCTTGCTAGTTGTACCTGGAAGAATGAACTTGCAAGTTCACAAGCACAGAAAACACTGTTAAGAGTTTGAGACGATGCATACTTCCTGTTATTGCTCAACCCCCCCAGCACAGAGGCTACCTGCAGGGCTCCAAAATAACAGCTAGAAATAAAAACCACAACAATATAACCACTTTATATTAAAACAATCTCCGGACAAGAAAACCTCACAATGTTACAACTATTGCAATAATATTGAAAAATAAATCTTATTGAGCTTTAATTTTATTGTTTATGGTTTAGCTCAAACACTCCTTACTTATTCAAAAGAGTGGAACGTGATCCCTACTATTATTAGTGTATAAGTTTAAGTCAGTTTAAATTAAAAAATAAGTAGGCATGCACTGGTGTGTCCTATGTGTTCATGATCGTGATCATTTCTATATTATTGTAGTGCCCTGTATATGCCCAGGGAGATGGACATTAGCAATTCAAATTATAAAGGTTGGTGTCTCCCCTTTAGTCTACATAACATGTCAGCATGTTACCACTTTATGTACAACTCTTAATTTATCATACAGACTGAAACTCAACTTCTAATAAATCAGAAAACAAATACACCAAAAAAAAAACTAAATCTATATATACGTAAATGTATAGCCTATGGCATAATTTAAACAAGTCTCCCGAAAAGAAACGTGTATATATCTCTCCCCCTTGTGTGTGTGTGTGTGTGTGCGTGTGTGTGCGTGCGTGCTTGTGGAGTTTAACTCTGAAAAGACAGTTAACCACAGGTTCCCATTAATCTTATGATGGACATGTGTTGTGATATTTAAACAAACGATCCGTCAACGGCGAAATAAAAGCCTCTTATTTACGGGACCGGTCTAAAAGACCTCCGGCTTCCAGCGGGGTCTCTGAGCGTGACTATCCGAGCGACGAGCTAGCGGCCGGGGCAGGCGCAAGCTGGCGGCCGCCTCACTTCACGGAGCTCCGAAAACTCCGAAAACCTTGGAGCAAATTGTCAATTCGGCAAAGATTTTCGCAAGACTGCCTATATTCGAAATCTAAACCGTTCATTTCTCGCCTAAAATGTGGTCAGAAGTTAATTTGGTGATGAATAAGATGGCGAAAATTGTTAAAATTGTCCCATTTTTGGGCTGTCTATGTACCGGAAACCCGACCATCATTGAATGCCGAAATGAATGTTGGGATACGGTTGCAGCGAAGTTCATACAAGTTACCAACCAATGCATCCTCGGTAAAATGGGCGTGTCAAGAACATTTCCGGGAATCTTAACTGTTCTTGGTGAAATGCGAACTTGTGTATTGGGACAGTACTTGGGCAACACGAGATGACGTTTCACAGGGACACAAGAACACAAGTCAATAAAAGAACACAGATTCCCTGAGGGCCAAAGGTCAAAATTTCCTCCGATGTCGCTCCCCTCTTCAGCGACCAGGTGACGGACAGGTAGGTGGGGAGGGTGAGCTCCCGGGTGACGTTGCAGGAGAGCGTGAGGTCACTTCCTTCTGGGACGACTGGGGGCGGGGTCAGGGGGGAGACCTTGAGGGTGTTGAGGATGACTGACGGGGAAAGAGACAAAATCATTTTTTTAGGAATACGATAATATCACTGTAACAAGGTACACACACACATGCACGCACGCACGCACTCACACACACACACACACACACACACACACACACACACACACACACACACACACTTTTGCTTCTGAAACAGAATTTAGATCATGAGACACAGAGTCTCAGTTGCATGTTAATTTCTTAATTACACACACACACACACACACACACACACACACACACACACACACACACTCTCTCTCTCCCATACCAGCAGAGATGTATAGTAACGAATTAGAACTACTTCACTGCTGTACTTAAGTACTAAAAGGCTGTATCTGTACTCTACTGGAGTATTACTTTTTTCTCCTACTTCCACTTTTACTTGAGTAGCCTACATATTTGTGATGAGTTTAATACTTTTACTCCGATACATTTTTTATGTGCTGCATCATTACTCGTTACTGTTGTGAATTCATCACGCTATGGAGGCTGTGTAGGTTACAGTGTGTGTAGTTACGGCTACGTTAGTTCCGTAAGAAATCACTGAGATCGCGTCGTGTTTCTTTTCATTATGGCGGTTGCCTGTTCAGAAGTCAGAGACGATGTAAGTTTGTACTCTTTCTATTTAGCTATTGTTGCAGCAGATTAAGCTATTCCTGAGTTGATTCAGTCTGCAGTGAGCCCTGAATGTTAACCGTTTTACCCTGTGATGTGAAGCTTCTAGTTTATCTGTACTTTGTTAGCTTGCTAATTTTCCACTGTACATCACACATGCTACTAGCTAGTGTGTGATATGTTCTTTTGGGCTTTAATCGTTACTGTGCTGGAGAGGATGTTCATTTTACTTGCACAGTGTGATAATTGTACATTTTATTTCAGTATTTGTTAATATTTGTTATTTTTAATATAATATATTTAAAATGTGTTAATTCATTTGGCTACAGCCAAAGGAATTGTGAGTGTCCTTTAGGCTAAACATTTGAAATAATATAAACAATATGATATTCAAACTTTTGACTGCTTTCTTTAATAACTACATAACACAATACTTGTACTTTTACTTTCAGTACTTGAGTAGTACATTTTAAAATAAACTACTTGCAATACTTAAGTAGCCTACAAAAAATGTTAAGTAGAAGTACTAAATTATTCAAGTGTGGTGCTTAAAGAGCACTTCAACTTCTACTCAAGTCACTTTTTTGATAGGGCACTTGTAGGCCTACTTTTACTCAAGTATGGGTCTCTAGTACTTTATACATGTCTGCATACCAGTGAGTTGGACCTTAGCATCGTAGTTGCCACTGGCGACGGAGTCGGTGCTCGGGGTTTGACACCAGTAGAAGCCGGCGTCTGTTGACTTCACCTCCGCTATCTTCAGCTCCACCTCGTTGTCCTTGAGACGCGCCACGGAGATGTCGCCAGACGCAACGCGCTTGCTGATCGACGGGTCGGAGTAGCCGGCATCAATGGTGGAAATGATATTCATCTTCTTCCCGTTCGCCTCCTTGGACATCATCCAGTCGAAATCCTGCAGAGACAGAGTGGGGTAGTAATGATTGCCATGTCGTCTATGACCTTAAAGGAGGAACAGGATTGTAACTCATCTCAGTAAATGGATCTCTATGTTTTTGGTGATCTCATCTGGTTTAAAATTCCCATTCATTCTTAACAAATCTCAAAATCTCATGGGCAGATCGCCATGAATTTTACCAAGAGGACATTCACGCTCTCCAGAGGATGAATTAAGATTTGTAATGCTACAAGCTTTCTTCTATATATATGATCTAAATATCTAAATATCTTCTTGGAGGTAAGAGCCACAGACATGAGAGACGGACTTACATATTGATGTTTCTGGTATTTCCGAGGACAAAATATATATTATACAAAAATCCCCAGCCTTATCCTTTAAACCTGTGATCTGTCTGTCAGAAAGATCACATGCACCCGGGTGTGAAAGACACTCACCTGCTCACTAGGTCCGCTATAGTCATTAACATCACATCTGATGGACACCGTTTGACCCTCCACCCGGATTAATGGACCAGGAGACACCGTCACCACCCGGGCCAAGCACCCACCTTCAGGGATGGGAGAGAATATTAATAACAATATACAAGAAAATAACTTTCTATTAAATGTAGCTAGCAGTTTAGTAGAGCTGCAACAATTAATCAATTAGTTGCCAGATATTAAATTAATCGCCAACTATTTTGATAATCGGTTTGAGTAATTTTTTATGAAAGTAAAAATCATCTGATTCCAACTTCTTAAATGTGAATATTTTCTAGTTTCTTCACTCCTCCATGACAGTAAACTGAATATCTTTGAGTTGGGGACAAAACAAGACATTTGAGGACATCATCTTGGGCTTTGGAAAACTGATCAACATTTTCATTGTCATTTAACAGACCAAACGTACTTATCTTTATTCTAGACAAATGAATGCTCAACACAGTGATTACATCCACACCCATATGTGGAACTGATCAGTCTAACAGAAATATAATTCATAGAATGAGTTGGCTGCATTTAAATATATCTGTTATTAAGGAAAACAGTGTATGTATTAGAAGCAAGCCATAAGCCTGATGACTAATAACAGACTAAAAGGACTTTCTGTACTAAAGCAGCAACACAGCAGTATCCTAAATGACGTCACACACACACACACACACACACACACACACACACACACACACACACACACACACACACACACACACCAGTGAGTTGGACCTTAGCCTCGTAGTTGCCACAGATGACGAGTCGGTGCTCGGGGTTTGACACCAGTGTAACATTCGATCATCTTACAGTACAGTACTGCACTAAATTAAGCCAAGTCCTCCCTCACACACACAAGAGAGCATATGATATTATTATATATTATATATAATAACTTCAGTATTGGTTAAGTCCTGTATAGCCTTGTTTGGCCCTGAGGTGGGCCCATAAACAAGCCCTGGTTTGTCCCTGTTTTGAAAACCAGCCTAATGACTAAGCACTGGGCTGGCCCTTTGGTTCAACCCAGTCAGATAATAATAATAATAATATATATAAATATATAATAATAAGGCTAATCATGGTGGCACGCACAGTTGGACTTCCAAGCAGACTAATGGGACAATGTCAAAACTGGTCACCTCATGTTCAATCTCACCTCAATTGGTCTTAATGGAAGTTCTTGGAAAATGAGAGGCTGAACAGGATTGAGAAATTGGGACTAATTCCGTAAAAAAAGGTGTTTATTTTAGTTTAAGTATTAATGAGTCACTATATTTTCTCTATCCACAACAGAACTGTCACACACCGACTGTTAGTTAGACTGTTAGTTAAATGGGAAAAGGAAAAGGTATTTCGCCATGTCGGAGCCAGTGGGAGCTGAGCTCCCATAGAGAGAGGATGAGCTCCCATGAAAGCAGTAAAATACACCTGTGGGGGTCTCTAAAAATCATCAGCACCATTATTTAAATCATAAATAAAGCACTTTTCCCAAACACACGGAGTTCTGAAGCAGACCTGTGCGTCTTAGTGTCCACTCTCGCTGTAAAAATAGAGATGAGCAGTGCGCCTTCCGTCCGTGGTCTGTACGGCTTCAGGTTTATAATAGAGGCGCTCTGCTGTCGACATGCTGCGGCAGATGTGTCCCATTTGTGCTCAGTGTATTTCTGTCGTAGTTTCGGTTTCCCACCTCCGATGTAGAGCAGCGTACAGCCACTTCCCTAAACTTTGTCTCATTCAGAGACCACAGTCTCAAACAGGGCTCTGTGTCTGTCAGGAAGTCTGAGATCTACCGTATCAGAAGAGCAATCACGTAATGCACAGCAGGCTATGGTGCAGGTGGATTCTTTTCTGAAATATAGTGACTTTATTCTTGTAATAGCCTATTATCACTTTATTTTTCTCAAAATATCACGACTCCTCCAAATCACAGAGAGCACAGATGAGTTATATTTTGAATGTGCACAAAGTTTTGAACATGAGCAGAAATCTTGCTCAAACACATCTGAAATATTATAGTCCAGGGCTTTATTAATCCATTAAAATGAATAATGTATCATTGAGGTGAATAATTGTCATATGCACATTTAAGGAGGTTACTTCCTCAACAAAAGACGCAAAAGAGGAGAGAAGAGTAAATGATGCTAGGCTACATGTGTGCTGACTCAGATATAATTAGAAAAGTCGATCCAAAAGGAGAATAAATAGCAATACAGAATGCCTGACAGCCTTTTGTAATATATTCCATTATGTTTTTTTATATTTTAATGGTAATCTATGTTTCCCATAAAGATATTTCCAGCATACATTGATTCAGAAAAAGGTAAATGGGTGCATAAAAATTTAATGCTAATGTTTAATGCTTTTTATTTTTTAAAGAGACCCCCACAAAGATGAAATCATAATTCGAACTCTGGAGGTGATGTTATCATTAATTTTAAGAGTAGTTATATTATTTCTGTTGCGATTTCGCTTCTCTAAAGCAAAGAAATAACAACAATTTCTTTTCCCCTGTTCCAACCATTTTGCTCGAGACCTTACAAATGCCCCTTTAGCCATTTCAATATACATATTATCTATTTCCTCTTTTAATTTGTTCAGTGTTATTTCTTCTTCCTCTGAACGATTATCCTTAGTCATTAAAACATTTAATTTATCCATAATATTTATTTATTTGGCTATGTTTTTTTTTTTATTACTTTACTTTGTTCCTACTAAATGGATTGAAATGAACTTATGATCAGAAAGTGGGGCATAACTATGTGATGATTCTGACACAAATTGCAGACAAGAGGGAGATATAAGCCCTAGATCAATTCTAGACTGTAAGGATCTACTGACGTTGCTCCATGTAAATTAGTTAATGGCAGACTGCTGAAGTTCTTCTATCAAACATATAGAGTAAATGTCAGCAGCTTGCATATAGTGTGTATATATATATATATATATATATATATATATATATATATATATATATGCCGGACTGGCTAGTGGATGTGCAAGATGTGGAAAATGCTTTAATTGGTCTGTAACATGACATTTATGGTTGCCGATAAGCAAGTAAACGTGAAATTGACAGATTTTTCAACAGAGTTTAACATTGGGTTCTGCTCGCTGGCGAATGCCGACACGAATCTGAGTTAATTAGCTATCAACAGTCAAGCAAAGAAACGTTTCTTACCGAGCATTGAAAGACCAAAGACGAGTGTGAAGAGACAGCTATCCATTTCTATTCCTCTCTTCTTCCACTCTTATCTTTTTCCCTTAATTCCCCCCCGTCTTCTTTGTCCTGTGTGTGGGGTAACAGTAGTCCTCTCCCGCCGCTGTCGGTCAATCCTATCCAACTCTAGTGTTGACGAACAGACCGAAGAGCCGGTTAATTAACCCGACTCGTGTCACTGAACCGATTCGCGTAAAAGAGTCGGTTGTCCCATCACTATGACCAACTCTTCAGAACGATGCTGAAGTTGGCATCCGATTCGCAGCTTCCGATTCGTCAGTTAAGGGGAAATTTAAGGGAAACTTAAAGCTTCTGATTCACAGCGTGTAGACCACATTAGACCAGGTGCAGATCCAAAACCACTGTACCTAGACTTGTCAAATCTGGACTAAATGATTCTAGTCTTGAATTTTTGGGCCTATATCTGGTTTTAATGGACTATCAAACCAGTCACTGCCAGCTACCTCAGCTATAATGCATTTTCTACGATAGGGCCTACACTTGAAATCTCTTTTTCACTCAAGACTTGTTTACTGTAAGAAAGCAGACAAAGCTGCAGGCAAACAATAATGTGATAATATACAGAGTCAGAATACACTAGTAGTAGTAGTAGTAGTAGTTGTAGTAGTAGTTGTTGCAGCAGCAGTTATACTTGTAGCCAACTTCTTGTTGTTGTAGTAGTAGCAACAACAGTTGCAGTTGTAAGAATGGCATTCAATCTACCTGAATCTTCACAGACTTTAATGAGTTCTTTACAGAGAAGCAATAAGTGGATTATAGCCGCAACACAGCAGCCATGATGGGGAAAAGGGATTTTAGAATTTGTTCAGAATTCATTAGAGTTAAACCATTCGGACAACCATTTCCCCCTTCTTCTTTTTTTAACAGAACTTTTATAAAGTCAGGTGAGACTTGACCATTCTGCAAAGTTTGGTGCATTTTCATTCATTTTAAAAGGAAAACATGCACATAAAAACTATTTTTTTGAAAATGCTAATTCATCTCTTTCATGCAAACTCTTTCATTACATGTTTGTGTTAATTAGAAGATCATTTTAGTGAGACGAAAGAAAGGATGAAGTAATAAGTGTCAAGACTGTGTGAACTATGAGACAGTGTTAACACAGCATATGTGATTTCAACTCAAATGCCAACATACTGACCTACTGGCGAAAACGTGGACCTATACCGCCATCTTCTGGCCCTTTAGAGAATTATTTTTGCCATTACAGATCAGGAAATAGTGCTATATATTTAATGTATTAATCTGGCTGAAATCTTAAAGGGGTTGAGGATGATCTTCTTGGATTTATCTGATGTATACGATGTGTGTTATCCCTGTAGGATGTGTGTTATCACTATCATTACTCATATTTTCAGATAATCCATTGCGTTTTTAAAAAGGGGTTTGGGTGCTGGATAATTGTCTTTTGATTCATTTTTATTTAAACAGGGACAATGCATAAGTTAACATTAACCTTGTATAAGAACAAGGAGAGATGCATTGGGCCAGGTTGTAGCACAAGTGCTATTTTCTGCCCGTAGTCCCTTGGCAGGTCAGTAACACAATAAAAATTCCATGCAAGTGAAATACAAAACATTAAAATATACAATTTTACAACCACAGTCACACCTAATTTACAATTAAAACTATCATGTGCTCAATTGTTCCCCCTTCCTAAAACCAACCCCCCCAACCCCATACCAACAAAGCTATGCAATCAAAATCCTCACCTCTCCCAACACACACACACACACACACACACACACACTTGTGTTATAATGGAATATATAACACTTTACTGAAAAGATAGAAATCATACATGCTATATGCAGAAATCTGATCATCTCTTAACATACAATCCAATGCTGAAATGAAAATCAGACTAGGTTTGATAACGGATCCCGAATTTCAACTGATTGGCTCTGTGTACATGCAACTACAGCGCCATCTAGTGCAGTGGTTCCCAACCTGGGGTCTGGGGACCCCTAAGGGGGACGGCAAAGATCACAGGGGAGGCGCAAGTCTTTATCTGGTTTGAGGTTGAGGTAAAAAAAAAAATATTTGCACATGTTAAACAAATTATGATAATACACTAGAATATATAATGTACACAAAAGTCTAAAATAAAAACTATGTATTTTTGTTCTTGCTTAAAATTGTAGGCAGGCTACTTAGTAGGCCAAACCTCCGGGACCTCTTAACCTGGGACCCTTGCTGTCATCAGGTCAGCTGCTAGCTGCTATCATCCTCGTTTTTCCTGCCGCCACGGCATCACTATTTTATGAATGAAACATGGCGGAGAAACGTAAAAGTGCTGATAACTCCTCTGTATCAAAAAAGAAAGTAAGGCTCTATCTCGAGAGATACCTCAACTTTGGTTTTGAACGGGGGGCTCAGCTTTTCTTAGACATAAGTAGGGGGGGCACCAAGGAAAAAAGGTTGGGAACCACTGATCTAGTGGACACAATGGGTCAATACAGACTTAAAAACTCCTGATTTTTCTATTTGTCCCCCACATTGCATACTATGTACACCTGGGCATGCATGCTGTTTGGCTAATGTTTCCAAAGTTTCTTCCCATGTACAATTTAATAGAATTAAAGAAATCTGTATGCAGTGTTAAATGCAACTAATAAATCACTTTGCCAAACAAGGTATAAAGGATTTGGATTAAAAAGTAATTTCTTACCGAGGAATGGCAACATATTGTGCATCAGTACTGCAGGTTAAGGTGATAATTTGATGCACTGTATGACAAGGAGCTAGATTGTGCTTTGCATATTTTAACAGAATACATGTTAGGCTGCTCTTGGCTGATGTGTTAGTGTTGAATTCCAAGATGATGACTATTTCTCAACATAAAATTGTGTTCATTTTGTTTTCAGTTTTCTTTAATAATTCCTGCTGTCTTGTAAAATAGTTCATACATTTTTTGGAGACTGAAGAACACAACATACAGTATACAGAGGGAAATAAAGGTGTCAACATAAGTACACAGCAGCACAGTGTGGGTGTAAAGTAACAGCAGTAGAACATAATAAAGCTGAAAAGTTGTGAGTAGACATTTTTAAATATTTACATTTATGAAATAAAAAGAGAGCATTCAAAATAGCTGAAAACATGTTTTTGATGTCAAATGTTGTTAATTTCTCTGTTGCCATAAAGCTGCAAGTACAGGAACACACAGACACACAGACACAGACACACACACACACACACACACACACACACACACACACACGATACTAATCTCACACTTGGCAGTAGCTCAGCACGTACAGCTAACGCACTCAAAACCACAAACACATTTTCAGCAAAAAGACACAGGATATGTGACAATAATACACACACACACACACACACAGAGATAGAAACACACCGCGAGCTGCAGTGGTGAAAATGACGCCGTTTCCCCCGCTTATATTTCACTGGAAAAGTCACATCAGAATTTACACCATTTAATTAAAAAACATGATCTGTTATCTGTTATCTTAACTGCATAAAAACACATTTATCTGCATTATTACTATAATTAATTAACCTCTGTCCTTTTAAAAGCCAACATTGCAGGATGATCAAGTTTGTAAAAAAAACAAAAAAAAAAAACATAGTTTGTCCGGTAAAGAAAATGTGACCTGGAAACAACATTTAGTTTATTCATCAGTTCACAACACAAATACAAAAGAAGAAATTACAAAGAACTGCATACAAATGTACATAAAAAGTGTAGGAAAAGAAAGTAAAATCATGGAGGAAAAAAACAGTAACTGGAACAAAATAACTGTTCATGTTCATGCGAAATGAGATAGATAATAAATAACGTATTGTTAGTTTGAAGGAATAGTTTGACATTCAGGGAAATAGGCGTGTTTGCTTTCTTGCTGAAAGTAAATTCTCGCTCCTTGATTTTGTAATAGCACCCAGGTATTTACAGCTTGATTTAGGCTCGATATATATATATATATATATATATATATATATATATATATATATATATATATATATATATGTATACAGTCAACATGTCAGAGGGGAGTTAAGAGTTCCATCATACATCCTTCTGAGAAGATGATTTTTATGTCATCTGACACAATACACATGTAATTTACTCAAGTATTAAGAAGATGACTTGTATGTTAAAAAAAACTAGAAAAGTACAAAAATAACCCTTTTAAAGAGGACTCTAAATAATATTTTGAGATTATGACCGTAATGTCTCATTATTTTTGCAATAATGGCCTTTTATACCTAATAGTCTCTCTACCAAGATTAAACAAGGTTACAGTTACCATTTGTTATCACATATAATAAAGTAATTTAATTGTAATACTGAGAAAGTGAAAAGAAAAGAAAAGAAAAGGGAGTGATTAGGTTTCTTGAACTCCAACACTCACATGGTGTCACACTCTTGGTATTTTGGCAGCTTTCTTCCTGGGCTGAGGAAGAGGAGGAGGCTGCTCGTCATCAGTTTTATCAACTGGTCTCGGGGCCTGAGGGGAAGTGAAAAATGGGAGTCAGAGCAATTCAGTTCAATTCAATTGTATTTATAGTATCTAATTATAACAAGAGTTATCTCAAGACACTTTACAGAGAGAGTAGGTCTAGACCACACTTTATAATTTACAAAGACCCAATCATTTCCCACGAGCAAGTATTTGGTGCAACAGTGGCGAGGACATTTTGTTTTAGGCAAAAACCTCGGACAGACCCTGACTCTTTACAGACACTGATACAGATATACAGATATAGAGAATAGGATTCATAATAGTTATAGCAGTTGGAATGATGAACAGTGGCAGTTATAGTAACAATAGTCTATATCCTTCGCGTTCCACTTCCGGGATTGCTCCGGTGCTGCAGGAAATTTCACCAGATGCATGTATTTTCTATTTCCTTCTGCTTTCTTTTGGTTTGTGTTGGAATTTTAAATTTGGTGGATTTATGAGGACTATGGTTAACTGCTCCTCAGATCTCTGCAGGGTAAATCCAGACAGCTAGCTAGACTATCTGTCAAATCTGAGTTTTTTCTTGTACCACTGTTTTGCAGCGACTTTGTGCAGAGTTTAGCACCGCCCATGATGATTGTGATTGGTTTAAAGAAATACGATTAAACCAGAGCACGTTTTCCTCCCATCCCCGAATGCTGTGTGGACTAGCCAGACTCTTCTTCAGCGCGCTGTGGAGGACGGTCTGGCAAAGCGAGACTATAGTAACAATAAAGACAGTGGAACTATGACTATAAATAATAATTGGAGCAGACGCAAGAGTTCTCAGATCCACTATAAGCTCCTACCTGTGCAGGTCGTCGGGGGCTGGGCTGAGGGTGAGCGCTGGGCGGGTCCAGAGGTCGGAGATGCTGCTGCTGCTGCTGCTGCTCGCGGTGCTGTTTGGAGCGATGTTGGCGAGGACCGGTGTGGCCGGCTGGCTGCTGCTGGCAACGGTGATGATGTGGATCGGGAGGATGATTATGTTGATGTTGATGATGTTGATGCTGTTGGTCATTGGTCCACGCCAAACGAAGCTCCCCCTCGTCTGATGATTGAGGAAATAAGCATAGATGACGGTTCCTGATCTTTAACGTGTATCTTTTCATTACATGTTTTTCATTCGTATCATTTTGGCAAGAAAATAAAAGTGCTGTTTAACTTTAACCCTTGTGTTGTCTTCCTGTCGACCATGAACTTGTTGTCAAAATTTGAAATGTTTTTTGTCGGTTTCTTTCCCCCACATTTTTGTCGCTTTCTTCGATGTTTTTGATTATTTTTGTAAAAGTTGTCACTTTTTTCAACGCGTTTTTCTTTTTTCTTTTAGTCATGGTCAATACACCTAATGTATGAGACATTATACCTAATGTTTTTGCAGAAACTATGAATTATTTTGAGTAATTGTTAAAATCAGAGGATGTTGAGTGGATCACACACTGTTTGTGTCAAAGTTTAGTCAGGATGCTGTTTTGAAACCATTTAAACATTTTTTTTTCAAATGCTATGAAATTTAATAAAACGATGAATGACAATAATCATTGATTTTACCTGCGAAGATCGCCATTCAACGTACATCGATGCTATTTTGGGGCAATTTGGTTGAAAGAAACCCATATTTGTGATATAAAAAAAACTTTGAAAACGGGTCAAATTTGACCCGAGGAAAACACAAGGGGTTAAGTTCTTCACTTAAGAGCCATTTGTTGTATGCGTATATTTGAATATATACAGTATACACAATTCTGGGCCCTGTAGGAATATATTTTCTATGGGCCTCTCCCCCACATCCACAGCTATTCATTCTAGCATCTTTTTGGGCCCTCCTCACATGAGGGCCCTGGGTACTCAGTCCCATTTCCACCCCCAGTCTGACACCCCCTGAGTATACATATTATAAATAATACACATTCTATCATTACAAATAGCTTAGGTTAAGGTAATGATAAGTGCAAAGGTTGAGGCCATTTTTGAACATGAATTATTATTATTATTATTATTATTATGAAATAAAACAAACCTTACCCTTCAGTTGCATGCGTTTTTTCCGTTTTGTGCGGACGCAGCAAACAATAACGACGATTATCAGCACCACAACAAGACCTGATGAGGATGGATAATAACAATGATTAGGGTAAGTTATATTATAGTATTTCAGTGGCACCACATACTGTACAGCACGCCATGAGGAGAGATATAAAAAGGTCAAATGATGTATTAGTATACACTATCTGATAAAAGATACTGCTAGAGCAAACATACCTCCTCCGGCGCCAATGACAATCCAGATATTAATTCCGAATAATGTTTCTGGGAAAATGGACTCTTAGGAAGGAAAGAGGAAGAGAAGAAACACATTGAATTGATTGAAGTACTGATTGCATGTATTTTCTTTTTCATTTCTTAAAATGGCTATTTTAGTGGTGTCGGTTAATAGGTGGGCTGACAATTCTTTTTCGTTTCTTTTTTACCTTTATTTATTCAGGGAAGGTTCACTGAGAGGATTCACTTCTCTACAAGCTAAATCATATGTCAGAATTTATTGATAGATGCGATGATCCAACAAAATGATTGTGCTTCCCCCAGAAGTCTATTTATTTCTTCTTCAAATTCATTCCACTTAGGATGAAGGTGTTCCAATAAACAACCTGCTTAATACTGAGCAATTGTTATCAATGCTGTTCTGTGTGCAATCAATTCTAGTCCATGCATATACCACATTTAATCAAACTGTGATTTCCATCATATGAGAGGTATAAGTCACAGGGACATGAGGCTGTTCTAACCACTGGATAATACTCACTTTCCTGATAGCACGGCTCCTGTGTAACAGGGCCACTGGTCTCAGAGCTGGCAGGGTTGGAAACTTTGCATTGGAAGGAATCTTTTTCCACCTCTTTGGCGTTTCGTTTCAGATTCTTGGCTTTCTCCTTTAATTCGTTGCCGTTCTGAAGCCATGCAAAGTTGAGATCCTTGGCCTTGGTAAAGAGGTCATTAACGGATGGATTAGAGGGTTAATGACAATATGTAGACCTTTAAGTGTAACAGAAAACACATTTTTAAGGACGCATACTATTTAATTAGGGTTTGATTTAGTTATCCAGACAGACAAGGACTAAGATAAGTAGTAAATATGAATATCCAGTACGAATATTTGTTTTTGCAGTGTGAGAACCTTTAAACAATTTTTAGCTTAAATTTAGATTTTTACCTTGGCAAAATGACAAATGTTTCCTCGTTGTGTGGAGGACATGCACATTTGCCGAGCTCAAACATCAACAAAAACATATACATGTATTGAAAGAGAGAGAGTATTCTGTTACCCTGTCGTTTCTGATAATGGTTGTTAACAGCAGACAGCTAAAATGAACTAACATGATATTGATGACATAATAAAACCAGAAATTAGAAACCCAAACCTTAACCATACAGCAGCATCTGTATGTAAGTGCTCAAGCTTGGTAATAGAGGAGGGGGGGGGAGTCGGTCACAAACCTTTCTCTGTCTACGGCTTCTACAAACACATCTTTATAGGTGGGATCATTTGGATAATACTTCACTTACAGTGTGGCCCTACGCTGCTTTGTACAGTAAATACAACATATTGTACTTTAGTTCTCACCATAGCTGGAACTTTGCAGGTAAATGTGACAGAGGGTAAGGAACAATCCTTCGTCACTTCAGGCTTCGGGACATGGTCTGAGTGGAGCAGATTAGATTGTTTCAAGCTCATTATGCGTTGTAACAACACTAATTATCATTTCAATGACAAGAAAAATATGAAAACAGATGTAGTGATCTGAACTAATGATAACGTATTAAAACCAAATTTAGTTCTCTGATATTTGTTGATTAAATTGCATGCCTAAAACAGCTTCTGATGCATCACAACACACCTATTACTAATATTTCATGTTCATATTGTGTGAATATG
Organism: Sander lucioperca; assembly: GCF_008315115.2. NCBI lineage: Eukaryota > Metazoa > Chordata > Actinopteri > Perciformes > Percidae > Sander > Sander lucioperca. The sequence continues at coordinate 8,347,486 of NC_050196.1, read as the reverse complement.
TGACTATGTTCAACAGATAAGGTAACAGTAAACACGGTTTAGGAGCTTTGTTTCTGGGATGTACAGTATCAGTAATCAATATATGCTTGAATGAACAAAGGTAAATGTACTGACTATTTGTTGCTACCTACCAAATATACATAAATGTATGCTTTTCAGATTCCCTGTTTGAATTCCATCTTCTTTAAACAATTGTGGGGTGTATATCCCCTTGTCGCTTTCCTTCAGATTCTTCAGTATCAGGGAACCATCTGTAGAAATGTCCTCCTTCTTCCCCACGACAACAGTGCCACCTTGTCTTTGATTTAAGATTATATTATCATTGTGTTTCCATTGTAGTTGGTGAGACGTTTCCAGTTTTGAGGACAGAGGCACAGTGAAGTCCTTTCCTTTTGTAGCATTGTAGTCGCAACGATCCTGAGAATCTTTGGAAGAGAAAGAAAGGTGAAGAAATACAGAGAATCAGTCAATGCCATGTATGCCAAACATTAGGATTCATCCTCTGGGGACTATGAATATCCTTTGTGTCAAACACTTGTGGTTAATGATACATATTTACTGTGGGCTCACAGTTTTTTTCCCATATCCAATACAAGATTCCTGTTTTCAGATCAAATCACGCTTTTTGAGCATGAAGCAGTAAGATCTCAGGGGAACCAACATAATGACAAATGCCAGCCTCGTCTGTTACAGCCGAAGAGTGTGGTGTTACCGCCAACCAACAGCATCCCATTACCTTTGGGTTTTGGTCAGACAAAAGGCTGAGTAATATTACAGAAGTGAACAAAAAAATAGTTTTTCAAGTAGGCTACATGAGGAGGAGTATACAGAAATAAAACGACACTAGTTTGATTGTTTCCCCCACCCACTGTAGGGCCACTCATGGTGAAACTGAGCGATTAAGAACAACAAGTTCCAATTATTCCAAAAAAAGAAAAGAAAAGCTACCGGTGTGGATTAACCTTAACTGGTGGATAATTCAGTTCCATTTTAGCCACCTCGCCTGCACATCTATGGCTTTAATAATTACATAACTGCAAATGTTATGTATATACAAAGTATAAAATTGATAGTCTGGCTTTCACCAGACCAAACTCGATCTTTTAAGATTGAACATTAGTCCGGGGAGTCTGCTCTATATTTTCTACTGCACAAGAGGCGTGATCAACGGGCACAGTTCAAATGACTCTGTACCCAATTGGATAGTCCTTCAACCAATCAGACCAGCGATCCGGGTGACGTAGCAGCGACAGCGGCATCAACGGGTTGCTGCGCTTCGGTGGCCGAATGTAAACAAAAAGCTGCTTGGTCGCTTCTCTATCGTCATCGTGTTAAACCCGCCAATAGCACGCCAGGTAGATAAACCAGTTTGTGATTGGTTCCCGCAAAATTGTAACGGAAGCAGGATAGATAAACGTACAGGTTTCCAGTCTGAGCTGCAGGGTGAAATTAAATCACCGGCAAATCAGGCTGGGTTTACCCAGTCTATAAAGTTAAAGGACTTGTTCCCAAAATTAACAGAAATGCTTATAACATTTTTGTCTGAGTAGGAATGTGGCTACTTCAAAATGAAACTCACTATAAAACTTTGGATTAACTCATGTCTCTGACAAATCATTGACAACCGTTATTTACGTATCTTGGTTGCCTATTATTTGTTGTTTGGATTTATAGTTATTTATAGTTTTTTTTTTCAGTTGTGTATTTACAAAGTAGAACTAATTTCATTTTTCACTTTTTATTCTTTATCATTTTAAGCTGCTCATTCCCTACTCATTCATACATGAAATCTGAAACTGACAAAAGCATATGAAAAGGAAACTCAGCAGCCGTCTTGCAGATCTTTTCACCTTGTCACCAAGGCCGATTGCACTGAAGATCGATGATGTATGTACTGTATCCTGTTGTCTCAGTTCAGACCACAGTCTGCTAAAAAAGCCATGCACCACAAAACACACTCCCATATGTGTGTCTGTCTCAACGTCCAACCTTCATTTCCATGTGCTGCAGATGATGAGCAGACTAGTGACTGTCCCCAATTGTGACACATAACCTATATTTTTTTTAAATATACTAAATATGTATTATATATTATTGGTTTATATAAAAAGTAAATCAATAACATAGCAAGCCCCTTTCTACAAGTGTTGTAGAAAGGGGCTTGAACATTTGATTTGCAATCACACAATCTATCTTTGACAGTTTCATTTTCTGTGAAGGTAACCCACAGGAGATTAGTGGTTACATCCGATGAGGTAGAACGTTAATATTTTCCTATATGATAATAATAAAAATACATATTGGCAGTTTAGGGCCTTATTTGGAACACACATTTGAGTCACTAGTCAAGCAAGTGTCTTCAAATGTCTTCATTTAAGTGACAGTTACAAAAATGTAAAGGTCAGCGGGAAACTGCTCTCGCACGTGTTAGAGTGCCAAAGTACACTTAAAAAAAATAAAATGAATAAATAATAAAAATACCAGGATATGTGCGATATTGTAATCCGTCCATGCTCCAATCATGGCGCGGCTTTTAATCTAAATGACAATTGCTTTTTGTTTCTGATTGTCATGGAGTAATGTGCTTTTGAAATATAACTATCAGTATGATGATAATAATAGCAGCCCACAATTATAGTGGTTTAATCAAAGTTTCCAGAGCTCCACACCCACCTGTACAAAAACAGCTGTATGAATCTTTAAAACAACGATTTGCTTAAAACACGATCCACTACTCTGATTGGCTGGTAGCATCTCTCTCTTTATTGTTATACTACTGCATATCTGATGATCACATCTAGCAGGATACAAGTTGAAATCATCAAAAAACCCCACAAATTAAAGTTAGATCCTTGATAAAGTTAAATAAAATTGAGAGGAAGTTCAATGATGTAATTCATGACATCTAAAAGTTGGTGAAGTGGAAAGATAAGTTAAGACATTTATATTACCCATAACCCCCACTCTTAAAGGACTTCTCACATTTACATGTTTAAGCCTATTTTTACCTATAAAGATTAGATTGCTAAATATATCACAAACAGTTTTAATGTAACGTGACTAACAGGAAATGTCTTGGGATGAGATTCTGTGCCTCTTCTGTCAGTCTTGAGGACTCGTTCGTCTCAGTTTTTGACAAAAACTAAAAGTCCCAGAACTATTAGGGGCAGTATTTATTATATCTGAAGATAGAGGTGATAAAGTCCTGATCACAAGAGAACAATTTGGTATCTCAAGATATCACCATTATCTCGGGATAATGAGCCTAAAACAAGCAAAACCATTTCTTATCAAAAGTTGTGAATCTAAATGAAGACGGTTAGACCTTTTATAACCTCAAAAAAAAAAAATGTTTCCAGGAAGCAACAGCAGAACGCTATTTCTATGACACCACATCTTCACACCTCAGAGGCTGCAACAATGAAACTGGCCAAACATCAACTTTGACATTTCAAAAATCAAACTGTTTGTCTGAAACAGCTAAAAGTGCTAAAAGTGCTGAATCGTATGTTCAGGTGAGAATCTATCAAATGCATTTTTTTTTTAATTATTAATATGCAATGATTAAAAACAAGTAATGGCTGAAGTTTAAACATAAAAACTATTTTATAGTTGTATTGTTTTGATCAGCAACTCCTAATGTCATACTCTTTGAAACAAATGTATTGCATATTTGAACAGTATTTACATACACAAAAAGGATTAAAAAAGAAGTGCTGAGTGACAATTTAAGGTTTCATATTAATCAATCGATGTAATCAATTTTGTCACGTGAAATCGTACAAGGTACAATTCCAGTGAAATGTATTTATACGGCAAAAAAACTCTCATTTAGTGAAATAATTATCTTCATTTTGTATCAATGTTTTGTATCATGCAACGGTCCAAAACGTGGCTATTATTTACTGCATTTATGCCATTTTATATTCATGTATTCTTTCTTATTATTTCAGCTGGTGGAATGTTCTCGTTGCTTCTCTGTATTGTGTGACTGCTGTTTCTTTAGGTCACCTGTACTGAAGCGACTTTGCTTTGCTTCCTGTTCGTCCTCTGTAACCTCATTTCAGACCGACGTTACCACATCAGCAGCGTGTTCCTGCTGCAGTTAACGCCGCTTGATGATTTCTTTTGTGTAACTATGGTATAGTTCTGGCAGAGGTTTTCAACTCGCATTCACCCGCAATCACAAACTTTGCCTTTTTCGACAAAGTAGCAGCTAACGGGATGTAAAAAAAAAAAAAACTATGTACATTTATGCTTACTAATGCACACACACACACACATACACCCTTATGGATGGAAACCAACCTTTTCATATTATAGAAGTTGTTTCAAGTCATTCTTCTTCAACAGCACTCTCAGCGGGAATTGAACACTCAACCCTGCCCATGTCAGTGACTTTAGCCACAGTCGCATGAACGTTTTTTTAGCTCCTCTTTTGTGCCACAGCGATTAATCAACTTCATAATTGACTGATTTCGAAAACAGCCTTTAATTTGGATCTAGTCTATTTAGTTTTTGAGAATTTTTGTCAAAACAATAGTCAAATTTAAAGGACCGGTCAACTGTTCTTGCATGTTTTGGCCCATTTACTGTTTATCTTGCATCAATGCCAGACATCTAATCTGTTTTCCTACTTAAAAAAAAACAAAAAAAACTGTTTAATTATTTGTTTAGTTGAGTATGTACCAAATGCACTTTTATTAATGTGTAATGATAAAAAACAAGTAATGGCTGGAAATGTAAAACAAGTTAGCACATATGAAACACTATAGCATGCATTGGAAAATGATTGGCATTAATATATGATTTGTACAGGACAGTAGAATATATCCAGGGCTGAAACATATTCAAGACCCTTATTCCACTCAACACACAATATTATAGCACAGAAAAGAAGGAAAACATTTGAGAAGCACTTAAGAGTATTCAGTTGGCCAGAGAAAAGACGTTTTGCTTTTTAAAAATCATATGAAAAAAATAAATAAATAAATGTTAAGATCCAGAACTGTTACAGGAAGTAGGTCAGAAGTCTGATGCTAAAGGAAAATACATTCTGGTATAATTTTCAAGTCAAATTGAAATCCTTAAAATCCTCAAATTACAACATCCTAATGAGGAACGGAATTGCTGAATTGTACGGTACCTGCGGGGGAGATGGCGAAGCAGCAGAGCAGGAGCAGAGAGATGGTGGAGACAGCAGCCATCTTCATCGACATCCTCATCATATGAAAAAGAAAGAAGAACAGGCGCTTTCCATTATCAAGGTTATTTCCTGTCAAAGCATGTAGATCACCTCCTTTGTGTGTGTGTGTGTTTATGGTTTCTCAAGGAAGTGATCCAAGGGGCCCTATCTACTTTCAAAGCAAGCATATCTAATGTTATATTTAGAGCAAACAGAGAGAAGTGCATTTCTTATTCTGCTTTAACAGCTTCAGAAACAAAAAATAAAGGCTAATCGTGACCGCAACTTCAAGATTTTCAAAACACAAATGAATCCCAACACAAACACCAAACACTTACATTTTTTTAGGTGACTCATGGATTTGACTTTAAAAGCATAAATTGACATCCGTTGGAAACCACTTCCTCTTGTATTGTGTACATTTTTGGGCAGCCTGGCAACTGACATTATGAACTGACTTCATTTGTTATCTAACCATTCTCCGTCTTCAGCAGATCTTCGTGCCGTTTCATTAACATCTTTACATCACGTAAATAACAATTTTAGTTTTTTATACAATTAAGAACAGGGGACCGTTAATGCAGTTAGGAGCGTCTAAAATAAGGTAAATGTGCACATTTTCCTAGGCTGTAAAATGAGACTAAATGAGGGAAGAAACAAACTGTTTTGTATGTCTGACAACACCAACGTGAGCTTAATCTATTTCAGGAGAGGTTTTGCATTTTTTTTCGAATTTTGAAATGTCATTTCTGAAATTGGAATTCTACTTACAGAAAAGTTCAAAGTTTTGTCATTAAGAATCAGCAATAATTCAAACTTCTGTGGCTGCAATCTGACAAAGAAGGTCGTGCAATTTTATTTTTAGAAGAACAAATTTGCTGTTTATTTTGCTTGAAAAAAAAGTTGCATCATCATCTGACAAATGTTACAGACAACAGCATCCCCCAGGTGAATTGTCATACATACCGCAACAAGTTTAAAATGTTGTAATTTACTTTGATAAACAATCCTACTGCTGCAGCTGCAAACTCAAACCTCTAATGTATGTTACACTCCAACTACAATGGTAGCAGATATTGTGCAAAAATGTATGTCAGCTAAATATTTGGTATCAATAGGTGGTGTGCCCTCGTTTTGTTCTGAAAACGGCTGAAGGGGAAATGTTTCGACCCATATGTAGCTTGAGTTGTGGTTTCCCATCACAAACACAATCGCTGAGCCGAAAGTTATTTTTGAATGTAATCATAGCATTTGGATGATGTCAATTTTGGGAAACTTGGATCATACGATAAAGATCTAACACTGAAAAAGAAAGTAAAACAAGTAGCAACAGGGATCATTTAGCTGTTAAGCATGAGCACAACATCATTAAAAGCACATTTTCTCTCACAATTAAAGGCATACCACGGTGATTTAAAACTGCACCTCGACATATAGATGTAAATATTTAACAACAGCTCACAGATATACAACATATTATATAATATGTAATCTGCTAAAACAGCTGGGCACAAACAAACCTTAGCCAAACAGGAGGAATTAGTGCATTTGTTTGGGACTATTTTCAGCTGCGGATGAATACATATTTAGTGTTCTAGTGAGTAAGTAAGTAAATGAGTAAGTAAAATGTATTTATACAGCGCTTTTCACAGACAGGGTCACAAAGTGCTTTACAATGTGCATAGACGATAAAACATAGTAGAACATAGTCTAAGAATAGAATAAAGTACAAATACAACAGATAGAATTATCAATAAATAAAAGACATAGGTTACCCAAAAGCTAGCCTGAACAAGTGAGTCTTCACTTGTCCCTTAAAACAGTCCACATTCTCAGCAAACCTAATGCTGGTTGGCAGAGCATTCCAGAGTCTGGGTGCCATAGCGGCAAAGGCTCTATCCCCACATGGCTTCAGACGAGTGCATGGCGTGGATAGCAGATTTTGGTTAATAGACCTGAGAGACCAGGAGGGGGGTGTGTAGGTGAATTATGTTGGCAAGATGTGCGTCGATCTCTTTAAGAGTATTCTCTTAAAGAGATCGACGTGTGTGTGTGCGTAAGGACTGGCTGGTAGAGTGAGTGACGGAGATTAGCTTCGGAGCTAGTAGAGAGGCATAGTGGGAGAAACAAAGTGTCTCCCCTGTGCTTTTCTGACCATGGTGAGAAATCTTTGGTCTTTGGTGTTTTTTGCCCCCAACGTCTCCTCCCAGGCAGCGCGGCAATGGTTATGTTTAGGGTTAAGGTTAGGGTTAGCTGCCTGGAAGGCGCCGTTGGAGGCAAAAAACACCATTGAGCGAAATCTTTAGCAGGAAAAGTTAACCCTCTCCTTGATTTCATGTTGTTTATGGAGAAGGAGAATCAGGAAATGAGTAGGGGGGGATGCAACTCTACCAAGCCACGGCTGAGCGCGTGCATCGCTGCGATGTGTAGTTAAATTTTTCGAAAGGTGCACGTCAGGGGTCTGGCGTAGGGTCTGGCGTAGGGTCTGGCGTAGGGTCTGGCGTAGGGTCCGGCGTAGGGTCCGGCGTAGGGTCTGGCGTAGAGTCTGGCGTAGGGTCCGGCGTAGGGTCCATGTCTCCACGTACCTTTGTATGAAGCCACAGCATAGATTTAACGCAGAAGCATAAATTGCTATTTACAACTAGGGCTGGGAGAAAATCAAGTATCACGATATTTTTTACCCAATACCTACAAATATTGATATTGCGACGATATTATAGGGTTGACTATTGGTGCTTTCACAAAATATGTACACAATGAGATTTTTGATAAATAATCATCAGTAATGTGGATACAGAGAAAGGACAGACTGGTGAAAGTTTTAAAGAGACACTAGCTGTAGAGTTGTGAGTAGAGTGTGATAAAAAGACTATAAAGTGGGCACTGAGATACCACTTCTCTCTTATGGTTTAACACTACTGTGGCTTCAGTTCACAGGAGAAGCAGGAACAAACTCACTGAGGCAGTTTTTCACTCAGACCAAATGTGATTTCTGTAACATATCATTTTTTTTAAAATTATGTTTCACATCCTCCTGTGAAGCTTTATTCTTCTTTTGGTTTTGGATTCAGACCTTAAACTTCTTTCCCGTATGGGATTCAAATTGGATACGCACGGCCAACGGATTCATAGTAAATGTTGCATGCTTGAACTTGTTTCTGTTTGTGATTTTATCTCATCGATGGTGACTCCTGATGAAACCCCCAAAATCCTTTGTAGGCGTGCATATTGGAACCCTACACCCCGAGGATGATGAAATGAAATACACAAAAATGACTGAATGTTCTGTTAAATCCATTTGAAGTAGGGTGCTAAGTTTGTGTTTATTATGATAATACCATTGTATGTGTGGGTACTTAATTAGCTCAGTTATTTACCATATTAAAATGCATTTATGTGATGGGCATTAAGCACAGTGGTGGAAGAAGTATTCAGATCCTTTACTTAAGTGAAAGTACTAATACCCTACTGTAAAAATACTCTGTTACAAGTAAAAGTCCTGCATTGAAAATGTTACTTAAGTAAAAGTATGTAAGTAACATCAGGAAAATGTATTAAAAGTAAAAGTACTCAAAATACTCACATTTTAGAAACTGGAGGCGAAAAAAGTGTCAAAGAAATCGTCAACAAGCTTCAAAAGCATCAAAAAAGTGTTGAAAACTAATTCTGTGTTTAATGGTCTAATCATTTCAGATGGACTCATAGGCCGTTACATTGTTGGGTAGTTGAATTTATAATAAAACATTGTATTTTATAAACTACATGTATTTTGTGTATTTGTAAAGTAACTAGTAACTAAAGCTGTCAGATGAATGTAGTGGAATAAAAAGCACAATATTTCTCTCTGAAATATGTATGTAGCCGCCGGGTAGAAATAGAAAATGGCATTAAAAAAGAAAAGACTCAAGTAAAATAAGTACCTCAAATGTGTACTTAAGTACAGCACTTGAGTAAAAGTACTTTGTTACATTCCACCACTGATTAAGCATGGGCAACTCAATGCCCACAGCCAAATGATGGTGTCACTAACAAGCTCCCACTTGCTCTGCTATTTACAGAAACTGCCTTGAAACAGGGGGTCCCAATGATATAAATGTTAACTTTAAAATGCTTACAGTACTTTATTAATGCTGCTATTATGGATTTAATTTGTCACTGAGCAGCAGAACAAGCTATAACTAGACTTATTATCACCTAATGTTCAATCACATGTTAGTAACAATAAGTGCCAGTGATACTCTCAACTGCAGTTGCCCACAGGGTGGCACCATTATACTACATGTGCATGTACTTCAAAATAATACTACAAACACCAGCCACTCAATGCAATGTTGCATGCAATGTCAGTTTAAATGTAAAATATGTCAAGCTGCATACTTCCCTTAAGGAGTAATCTGTATTTTTTGTATTATATAAATGACATACAAAGGAACGGTTGACAGCACTACAGTTGCTATACTACCGTGTTTACAGACATTACAGATTTAGACGGACTTTTAATAACATCAGAAATCAATGACTAATATTGAGCTGTTTTGACTTTGTGTTTCTATTAAAATGACCTGTCAGGGTTCTTCCAGTCCTCTGTTTGGCACTATGGGGATTTCCGTTCATCTATATTTAGGGTAGAGTTTAGATTCTCGGCCCGAGCCCGAGCCCGACCCCGGGCCGTTATTTTCCGCCACATCCTCGGGCCGGGCCCGGGCCCGGGCCGGACCCTTGATCAAGCAATTTTTTATTTTTTTTTATCCATTACCTTATTATCCTATTTGGGTGGGGAGAAAGCTATGCCATAATCAGAAATATTATAAATATATATATAGGCTATATAAAAGTAACAAATGTGTAGCCTACAAAAGTTAGGCTGCAGTTACAAAATGCAGCACTTCATGCGCGGAGTCTCCTCCTCTCGCACGCATCACACCGGGAGCTTGAAGATGTAAGAGAGGAGAATTAACTTTGTGCAAGTGTGGAGGAAAGTCGGAGGTATGGAAGCCTTTGTTTCTTTTTTTCTTTTTTTTTTACGTTTCTTCATTCAGATCCATTTGCGATCCGTTCCATTCTAAACAAACAGCGCAGTTTACATGCTTCGTTCTTGTTGTATTATTCTAAACAAATTTCTGTAGTTCAAACAACTCTGAATTGTAGTTGAGAACGTCAGTTATAACGGCCCACGTATTAAAAAATTGTCGGGTTTAAATCGGGCTCGGGCTCATAATTACAGTTAATGTGTCGGGCCGGGCCGGGCTCGGACGCAACGTGCTCGGGCTCAGGCAGGTTCGGGCTTGATTTTTTGGGCCGATCTAAGCTCTAATTAGGGGTCACATTAAAATGCATTTATGTGATGAGCATTAAAGGTCCAGTGTGTAACGTGTTTAGTTGTTCATTATCACAATCTGTGTTGCCCGTTCATAAACTCATGAATATTTACCACCACCATCAATTCCAAGTATTCCTTTTGGCTTGAAATTTTACATTTACGTAACATGAACTGGGGGTAGATGCTCCATATTCATGCGCCATCTTGAAATACGTTAGCCGGTAAGGGACATACAGGACATACTGCTCCGCCTTTCGCATTTTCGCTGTCACATGATAAACTCACAGGTGCTGCTAATGCTGCTAATGGGTATCGTAGCTTCACGTCCCCGGCAAGTTTGAAGAAGGAAACATGGAGGACCACACGTATTCAAAATCCAAATTTCAGCAACAAGAGTCTTCTTCTTCTCCCAGAAAAAGAAGAAGGATATTGAAAAGAGCAAGAGACCGGCTTTTTGAAGCATGAAGGCTACCGTAGCTGTAATACGTACTTTGAACTGCGTGGCGCGAGAGAGTTGATTGCGATATATGATCTCAACACTAGATGGGAGAAATTCCCACACATTGGACCTTTAAGCATAGTGGTGGAAGAAGTATTCAGATCCTTTACTTAAGTAAAAGTACTAATACCACACTGTAAAAACACTCTATTACAAGTAAAAGTCCTGCATTATTCTATTAAAATCAGGTCAGGTTTCTTCTAGTCATGTGTTTGGCATTATGTGGATTTCCTTTCATCTATATTTAGGGTCAAAGATTATATTTTTAAATGTTCAAAAACCAAGCACATAAACCTTTAAGAATTTTAAAAATTTCTCTTAACATTTTTTGCCTACTTCTCTATATTAGTCTTTAGTCACATATGTTGAATATAGGAAACCAATACGTGGAAATTTTACCTCATTAAAATAAAAACACTGTTTATTAATCTATACACCAGTAATTATCAGAAATATACAGATCCCCATTTTGATGTATTTCTGACTTTTATATATCATTATATAAAATAATTAGAAATAGTATCAAGATTCTAACTTTTAGGGTTTTTTATGAGATACAAAGTCATAATTATTAAATATGATTTATTTAAAAAAATTAATAATTTAAGATTTTTTGGGGGGGGTTTCATGGCTTTAATCGACAGGACAGCTTGAAGAGAGGAAGAGGAGGGGAGGGGGGAGGGGGGGGCAACATGCAGCAAAGGACCGTGGGTCGGATTCAAACCCGGGCCAGTGCCAAGGACTCAGCTTCTACTGGGTGAGCTAGAGGTCAGTACTTCTACACGAGTTATGAGTAGAAAGGACTTGATTTGAAATCTGCTTTATTTGTGAAGCAGAGGCAGGGCTTTAGATAAAAGGGCCCGGCTCAGTTTGTGTATACTGCTTCTATAAACTTGAGAGACCGGGATGTAAAACTTTTAAAATGTGATTTATGGCATCTGTGCTTCATGAGACAGCATGTAAAAAGGTAGTTCTGAGTCCAGATCAGATGTTGTGATGGAGTGAGTTCATACTGTAGCAGCATGACAGGCTGCCCGTTTGTGTCCCTATGGGGGACACAGATGACCCTCTTATGTTAAATGGGCCTTTATAAATAGAGCAGTTATTTTTCCACTGCTCTGATCCAACTTGCTTGTACATCAGACACAAACCCCTTTAGATACCTCCGCCTCCAATCACAATCCTCTACCTCAACAACCAATCGCAGCTATTCAGATGACTTCCTCATCATGTCCGAATGCTCTAAATAACCGAAGCCAATCAGATATTTCAACTAGACTGCGTCAAACCAAATGTTCCTCACTCTTGTAGAAGTGTTGTGATGAGCAGAGTGACCGTCCTTCAACTAGATAACGTTCAACCTCTTGCTCAAAGGCCCTTCAGATGGATACCGGGGCTCCTACAACTCCAGAGGCTGTCATACAGATGAGGCTGACATCTGGTCTGATATTGTTTTAATTTCAAAGGAAAGATCATGTGACCCATTTAAAAAACATGTCTAAAACAAAAGACACATAACCAGTCTCCAGCTTGTCACTTTGTTCAAAATTTTAGCCTGACTTGCCCAAGTTGATATTGACTCATGACCTCAGTACAGAATAAAATCCTGGCTATAGCCCTGTGGATATATTTTGATGAGCCTAACTTTTCACAAGTAAATAAATAACTAACAAGGAGGAAATAACTAGCAATAGTTGGGAAGGGCCACTCATTCATGTCTGCTCTTTACCACCTGTCTATCTTGTAAAGGCAAAGATTGACAAAAAAATATATTTCCGGTTTGAAAATAATATGAAAACACTAATAATTATAATCACATACCAAATATCAAATCCACTTTTTTAGCCAAATCTTTAAACATGCTCAAAAGTCAACTGAGATAGCGTTTCCCGAGACCGTTTTGCAGAGGCACCGTCGCTGTGTCCGGAGCGTAGGCCACTGCGATTGGTTTAATGAAATACAAACAACCCAGAGCATTTTTTTTTTTTTCTGTCTATCCTGAAATGTATGTGTGGTAGAGCCAGACTACAGGACTCCCAACAGAGAACAGTTCAGCACAGTCTGTTGTACTCTCAAAACTGCCTTTGTGATTCTTTTAATAGACTCGATGTGATGACATGATATTGATGACACAATGGAAAGAATGTCCACTGTGCTTTGATGACGGCCAGTGATAACAACATTTAGTTATGCATTTAGTAGCCAGCTCTCTCTCTACAATGCATCTACTGTGATCCTCTCTAGATGTCAGCTGGAACTACTGTTCTCTGACACTCTGTTCAGTAATATTTAAACGCTAACAGCTAATATTAGGAGTTTTGAGACCGAGTTTAAAACACTCATTATTGTTGGTTGCATGGATAAACAGCAAATTAAAACAACTTCACTTCTCTCCAGCTCACAGAGACTCAACAGAATCATGATGTAGTCCAGTACTTTGTAAAATTGATACATACAGCAGTTGTAGCTCTGATCTCACAGTAGATAGGCCCCTGTTGATTTGGCTTTCTATTTTCGGAGGAATAACAAGTGTGTCCAAAAATCCAGTGTGCTGGATTTGTGTCCCGAGGCATTCCCAAATTGAGCGATGATTGCCGGGTATCTCTGGGGAACGCCATCGTTTGGAGATGCTGGATTTGAGCGATTATTATGGAGACGTGACAGGGGACGACGGCGATCAGGTGCAATGTTTTATTTCGGGAGGCCCGGCTGCATTTGTTTTATGTGGGTTTTATTAAAGAAGTATGATACACATGCCTGGATTAGCGTTCCAGCAGTAGTCTGCTGTTGCTTTCGGCTATTGCGGTACATAAGTAGAATGGGTTAAAAGTCATTTGAGATTCAACATCAGGTGTTGGGTTTGAAATGACCGAAGGAGGATGCCAACTATTGTGTCTGTTGGATTTGTGGTGTTTCACATTTAGTAAGGTGGGGTGTGTTTGATTTATTTTAGTTGGACAGATGAGGTGTGCTGGCTTTGTGGATGATTTCAGGAGATGTAAAAGGTGGATGGGTTAGATCGGGGGTGCTGCATTAGCTTATATTGGGAGCACTGGCAGCTGGGATAGTGTTCAGTAACTGGGGAGACTTCCTTTGGTTTTCTCTTGGACTTTTGATCCCTGAGGAGGAAGCTTTCTGAGCAGAGCAGAGCAGAGCAGCTTCCCAGCAGCTGGGATGGATTCAGTGTCTTGCTCAGCAGGCTGGATGCAAAGAGTTATGGGATTAAATCTGCGTATCTCCAGGATGTACAGAACCACGTCTCCAACCACCAGGCTAGCTTGCTCTCTCTGAAAAAGCCTCTATTAGGGCTTCAGATGAGATAAAGAACCATTTATGAAATATGAAATGCTTCAAAGAGCTGTATGACAAACATATCTCAAATCATCCAGAACTCCTCCACCATCCAGACCAATACTTTTGGCTGCAAAACAAACACAGGGTCTGCAGGTTTTAAAGGCACCACGCACATGTAAGGCAAACCCTATCTGTCGGCGCACATTTGTTCCTTTGTTTGGTCGGTAATTAACGCGTGGCATAGGTGTAGATGTGTTTTTTGAACAAACAATTGCCAATCAATAACTTGTTGTCCAAGAGTTCAAACTTAAAGTTGGATATGACAATCCAAACTAATCAAACAAAATAATGGTTCTTCTTTTAGTCTTACCACGTCATCATACACTTAACCACGTTTTCACCATACACCTAACCACGGTCAAAAAACGGTGACGCAGCTGAACCCAATAGGCCACATTTAAATCAACTTTTTCCACCCCCAGTGTCACACCCACCTTGGTATCAACCCACTGAGATTTCATATTTATACGCTAATAAATACGATACTTGCTTGAGTCATTATGGTTCCACAGAGAAACTCTACACTAACCAAAGACACCTAAAGAACCGTCCCTGCTCTGTGTGTCAGTTGTTGTTCAGTCAGACTCACATGCTCCCCTCTAGGCTGTAAACACTGTCAGTCAATCTCTTCATGTTAAAACCTATCATGTCACTCATGTTGTATTTTTATTGCTGAAGTGTAATTTATATAATCAACTTAATGTAAATAAAGTGTTTGACTGAAAATATGATGTATCCTCACACACACGCACACGCACACACACACGCACACGCACACACACATGCACACACACACACACACACACACACACACACACACACACACACACACACACGCACACACACACACACACGCACACACACACATCCAGCTGATTGAATTGTCGGCATGTCTTAATTGCCGGCATCAACAATCCAGATAACTCCTTTAAATGAAATCATCAGATTAAGGTGTATGTGGTCTGTGTTTCAATCGCAGTAGTCTTGTAATCACATTAGGTTCAGTGAATTATTGTGCATACTGATGCAGCCATGGCTGTGTCAGAAACATTAGAGTTTGGTTTTTGTAACCCTGCTCTGTGATGGATTAATTATCCATTTGATCGAAGATATGACCTGAGCTTCTGAGGTATACAGTATATCATTTGGAGCTTTTAAGGGCTATACTGTACATCATACAGTACTTTCAGCACTACTTTGCAAGAGTAACATTTGACATGTTTACTCCCACTACTTGGAAATGCTCTACATTGTCTTTAATGTTTTATAAAACCAGCCCGACGCTGCCTGAAGGAACCTTTTAACCCACCTGAGTTTCCAAATTCGATTTTTCTTAATGTGATCTTTTTTGAAATTCTATTCGCAAAAACTTTAATGTCACTGGAGTGAGATTGAGAGGAGAATTGTTGTGTCTTGGGTTGGTACTGTCCTTTAAAAGCCCATTTCAGATAAACCCTGCTCTTAGACAGAGGCCTCTGGGGAAAAGCTGGTTGTAGGCTTCTCCACATAGCTGGCTATATCTGGAGAACAGAGAGAGAGAGAAAAAAAAGGGGAAAGAGAGAATGTGTGTGAAGCTGCCAACAGCAGCAGTAAGTCCTCCAGAGTAAACACAGCTGATGGGGGTAAACCCTCCCTCCATCCATCCATCCATCTTCACCCCTAAAATGCCCTTTCTCTCCCTCTCCCATCATCATCTATCTCTTTTCCTCTATCTCTTTCTCATGTGTTACAATATACAATTGCGTCAACAAAATGACAAGGAGGGTTTTCAAAAGCATAATGAATGCCAGTGTTATTAGCTATAATGCAATCAATTAATATCTTATTTCAGTTACAGCTTTGTGCAGGATGAAAAGAGACGAGGGTAGCTTAGGACAGGGCCTTTGTAAGGGAATCAACACTTCCTTCTGTAAAGTCACAGCTGACATGTAGTACAAACATCCCTGGTTTATTTACAATATACTGTGGAGTTATGTGTAGCCAAGTGTTTGTGACAGGAGTAGACATTGTTTACTGTACTTCCTATCCTGCATACTTTGTGTGTACTCGGAGGGAATAAGACCACATTCAGACTAGGGCTGGGCAAAATATCATATTATATCGACATTGATATATGAGACTAGATATCGTCTTAAAGGTGCAGTAGGTAAGACTTATAAAACTAACTGTCTGTCATATTTGCTGAAACTGATCCTATGTTCCAGTAGAACTACATGAAGCAGGTCATTTAAAACAAAATCCGGCTCCTCTGGCACCACCTACAGCCTGTAGTGTGATTTGCAAAAATCCACCGCAGATGCACCAATCAGGGCCAGGGGGGGTCTAACTCCGTGTCAATCACTGCTCATGCACACGCATTCATTCTCCCTTGTGGGGGGAGGGGCTTAGGAGACCGTTTTGGGCTTTAGCGGAAAGGGGGGGAGGGACTAAGTGTGGCTAAGTCCTGGATCTTCCCAATCCTACCTACAGCACCTTTAAATATTGTATATATCATAATAGTAAAAGTGTTTTTTTTTCTTCCTGGTTTTGAAGGCTGTATTACAGTAAAGTGATATAACTTTCTGAACTTATCAGACTTACTAGCTGTTTAATTAATTATTTGCCTTTACCCACTTAGTTATCGTATCCACATTATTGGTGATTGTTTATCAAACACTCTCATTGTGTTAATATTTTGGGAAAGCACCAATTGTCAACCCTACAATATTGCCGCAATATCGACATTAATGTATTGGGTAAAAAATATCATGATATTTGATTTTTACATATCGCCCAGCTCTAGTTCAGACAGCATGAAAAAACACAGCCCCATCATTAATTTGAACAAGGCCACAGCAGGCCTGGTAGCTAGATAGCAGAGTCCGGTACACTGTTGTTCAGCCATATTTCCACAACCACAAAAACACAGCAGTCTCTGAACTCGCGTTGGGAGTTTCGTTGAAGTTGGATGTAGTTCAGTTTGTTGTCTAATGAGCGGACACTTGCAAGCAGGATGGATGGGACAGGTGGTCGGCTAGCATTAGCGTTCCACCTAGCTCTTACTCCTGTCCTCGTTCCGCGTTTCCGCTTACTCGCACACCGCTTTCGATGTCACCTTTCCCGGCTAGCGGCATCGAGCGAGATGCTTTTTCCAGACCCACAATACAGAGAAATAGGGGGACATGAGGGAGGGAAGCACGGTCAATCAAAAATACTACCGGGTTTCTACTGATACAAAGCTTAATGCTAATTGGTGAAGTATCCCTTTAAATGTTCTTGAATCATGAAGCAACATGGCCCCACAAAGCGTACTTTTTTTTAAACGCAAGGGCTGTTTTCCGTCTGATTACCCGATTAGGAAGTACATCCACAACAGGACAGATCAGGGCCAAATCATCCCCTGTAAATACTGGAATATCTTTCTTTGAGTACACTTGATTTTGCCCAGTGTAAACATACCTAAACATGGCCACACTAAGGGAGGTAACTCCATTGTTATTCTTGAGATTAGAGCAGAAAAAGCAGCAGTGGCGACAAGATCTGTGGTTTCTCATTTGACCGTTTCTCATTTGGCCTGCTGGAGGAACCCAGAATAATCCTCTGGTGTCTGAGAACATCCATTACAAGTTTCATGAGAATGTGGCCAATTGAGTCAACAATGTTTTTTGGGTTTTCATGCATCTGTTCTGTACTTACCTCTTTGGCCAGCGGAGAAGAATTCTCCTTCTCTGCTGACTAGCAGCAGAGGCGTTGTCTGTTTTCTCTGGCCTGCCGTGGTTTTCTGTGTCAGACGAGTTGTTTCTCTCACTCTGCATCTTCCGCTCTTTCTCGTCTGAGGTCAGAGCAGTCTCACATTTCACCATGTAAGGATGCAGAGCTCTAGTACTCCTGGGACAAAAAAAAGAAGAGACAACTATTTTCTTGTGGAACATTTTTCTTTTTATATATATATATATAATTATTTTTCAGCTAGAAATAAAATCAATGTGTTTGTGAAAATGGAGAAAAGAAGAGGATGATAAAATGAGACACTTATTATTATTATTATTATTATTATTATTATTATTATTATTATTATTATACATGTACTGTATATCTGATGGACTACAATAGTCCATCAGATATACAGTACATGTATAATTCTCACACAACAGATGTTTGTGTTGCCAGTACAATTCTTCATAGTACATACATCATAGGCCTACTGTACACGGATTATCAGTAACCCAGGTATCATAAATCATAAAAGGCAAATGTGACACCTTTACATGAGTTTGAAAAGGATCTTACATGGTGAAAGATACATACCAAGACTTTAAAAAGATGTCCTCAGTTCACTGCTTTCCCTATAAATCATAAAAAAACATAACCACGGGGAATAGCCAGGGGCAGTGCTCGAATTACGTGGGAGCCAGAGGGAGCCGAGCTCCCATAGTGAGGACTGGCTCCCATGAAAGCAACAAAGTCAAAAATCTGAGGGGGTCTGCCATATGTGGCATTGTAATTTAATCTTAAACAACGCTCATTATCAAATCCCTGTGCGGTATAGGCTACTAAGGGACGTAGACCTGAGCCTACCCTACGCTCATGAACGCAGCATGACTGCACTTCACCACCACACCACTAGGCTATGTGAGCAAACCGCATATGATCGATTTGACAGCACTCGCAAGTCCGAAGAAGTCACCTTGCTTTTGAGGTAAATACCACCAATACATCTTAAATATAAATAAATCTGTAGCTATCCTCTGCCATTCAGAGCTCTGGAAAAGTTCCCAGATATTTTGAAACACCTGTCAGCAATACAATGCAATCTCTGATGGCGGACTATTCAGTGAATAGGCTACCCGACAACATCTCAGTGCAAATTCCAAAATTGTTCGTCTATTTATTTCCATGGTTCAACACACGAGACGACTGAACACCTAGGTGTTGTTATATGTTATATATGTTGTGAGATAGAGAGACCCCCTTAAAGACAAAAAGATAATTCGAGCACTGGCCAGGGGATATAAAGGTACTGATGCTGTACAGAAATTGGTAATAATGACCTCCAGAGGGATACATCCTAAAAAACTAAAATGTCTTCTTATTTGTTTTAATTTATTTTTAAATTCACACTTATGTTCATGAAACAGTGGTCTGTTTTCTTGAATACATTTGTATCTCCTCTCCCATCCTTCCCAAAGGGAGGATCACTATTTCATCTTATCTCTGGAAAAATACAGTTGTCATAAAAGAGGGTGACGGACATATCTGCTTATCTGAAGTGTGTATCCAGCAGTGAGTAGCAGTAACAACAAAGCTGACTCCTTATAACATGACATTTACATTCTCCTTTTAAGGCAGATGCAAAAGCTTTCTGGGCCACAGCAGGGGGGTTATTTTTACTTTTTCCGGACTTTTCTTTCAAGCGCCTGTCTCTTTTGATTTCTCCCAAGTGGAGGATGCTGTCCAGGACTTCACACACACTTTTCCAAAGAAGATTTCAGTTATTACTGGGGGGGGGGGGGGGGGACACGGACTAATGTACTGACGTCCATTTCAAATTTTGATCTTAAAAACTGACTAGTTATGACACAATACATTCTCTGGTGTTCTTGTGCTCTAGCTGACAAGCACACATATCTATTATTTATTCTCCAACAGCAGCAAATATAAAAGATTTGAGGATATTGTTACATTAAATTTCAAATGATACATACACATTTAGATTATGGAGGCTATTTGGGAAATTATTAGTCTTGTTTGCTGCTTTCACAATATGACGATCCTAAAAGGATATATCCCCAGACCTTATGATGATGTGGTCATGGCCAAACTGTATATTTAGAGGCGACATCAGCTGTTCAGTGTGTCTATCAGGCTGTCGGGATAATGAAGACAATAGAGTAGCCCAGCCATGATGTTTGATTGGAGGCCAAACTGCAAGCTAGCTGTGGAATCCAAACATGGTGACCCATCCATCACACTGAGGATGCTCAACAGCATCAAAGGAAGTGCAAAGAAGTAAATGAGCGGAAGAAAAAAATCTCCACGCGTTCTACCTGGCTGGTCATGATGATGCATCAGCATCAGTGTCTTTCTCTGGAACGATAGATCTTAGTATTAGAATTAATGATTTCCTTCATGATTTCAACAAAGTTATAGAAAGGATAGAATAATTTGAAAGTGTACAAAAAAAAAAAACTGTATTTAAGGTGTCTTCAGCATTCAGCAGAGCTCTCTTCTGATGACATGCTAACTTTTTGAACTAAAAGATGTCTACATTCAAAGGTCTTAAAATGGACCTGGAATGGCTAAAATGGAAATTGTAAATAAACGACGCAGACGTACGATATCTGATATTATTTGTGAAAGGGAAATGCTAACTGATTCAAATAACGAATGGTCTTTAGCTTTTTCTTCTTTTCTTTTTTTTTAATTAGCCATGAGAAACTGGTTTTAACAACTTTTTTAGGACTCAAGCCCAAATTCTTGAACACTGAAATGTGCAGGCTGCTGCATGCCCCCCACTCTCCTAAAATCTTTTAAAAGGATGTCCTCTCTCTCTCTCTCTCTCTCTCTCTCTCTCTCTCTCTCTCTCTCTCTCTCTCTCTCTCTCTCTCTCTCTCTCTCTCTCTCTCTCTCTCTCTCTCTCTCTCTCTCTCTCTCTCTCATCGTGTTTACAGCCTCGGAGAGCGTTGCATATCTGACATTTCTCTCTCAAACTCCAACCAGCTCTGTTCTCATCCGAAAGGTAAGAACCAGCATCCTCTACAGACACAGCTGTTCTTTAATTTAATGTAATAACAGTAGATGGGGAGATAACGATGGTAACATATGATGTACGTGTACAAGATAATAATGCTTGGAATTAATCGTAACACTAGAACAGTCACTAAAATGCATGTAAAGTATTGTTACTTCTATAGTGGATTGAATGCCCATGAAACAGTATCTTATGGAACTAGAAAGGCTCCGTGAAGTTGAAGTTAGTCGTTTATTTGATTTCATTAGTTGGGTTGTTAGATGATCTCACACTGTGAGGTTATCAGTGGACTGTGTTATGTGTTAAGATACAGAGGAAAACGGCTTCTTATAAAAAGAAAGTCATTGTTCACATACGATAAACTCAGCTCTGAACAAAGGGGCAGGATGGGGGGGGGGGGGGGGAATGGAAACTGTACTGAACCTCCCAGAGGGATAAACAACACTCATCGCCACCTCTTACATTCCCATCCAAAGCACATGATTTAATTTTAGAACGTTGAGGAGCCAAATCTGCTAAAATCTAACAGCGATTGTTATAGTTCACGGTTACAGTAGCAATTGCTTAGAAATGATATTGGCCTCACAAAATCAATCTGCTCTAATATGACAGCTTTCCTTCAAAGACGTTTATGATTAAAATGGATCAAATCGGATACACTGGAGGCTAAATTGGAAAAAATAAAAATTATTAGAAGCATTATTCTGGTATTAGGGTCGCCTATGCTTTCACAGACTTTTCCATTCTGGCAACAGATATATGTTGACTTTTACACTTTTCTTTACTCCGTGATGAGCTCTCAGGGAGGTATAAGGACACAGTTACACATTTAAAAAGCAAAAGAAACAAAAAATAAAGCAAGTGGATAGTGACTCTACTGTATAATACACTAAATAGGAAATCAATAAACAAATATACTAAAGAGGAAACACTGCGGTAAACCAAATGCTTTCTCTTGGGGGAATTGTTGGGTCTCTATAAATCATAGAGTGTCTATCTAGAAAGTGTCCTGAGGTAACTTCTGTTATGATTTGACACGATAAATAAAATTGAATTGAAAATATTCAATAGTTACTTAAAAGCAGCCACTTTTATTCTAACAAACGTAGCTAGATTTGTCAACTTTATAATGATGTTATTGGTGAATGCTTTTTCAAATTCAACAGTGCTTGGAATAATCCTATAATATCACATAAATATATCGTATTTGAAATTGGCATATTATGACTACCACACTTAAATTTAGACATATAAAGACATTTCATTTATCAGCAGGTGGGTGACACTGAACATTCCCCACTGAAGATAATACGTCAGCATCAGCATGCATCTTTCTAACCTACATTTTACTACTCGATAGTTGTCATACTCTGCTTTTTTTTTTTTTTTTTTTTTACTGTTGATCATTTTCTAAGATGATGCAGAAGTTGCAAAAGACACCGCGGCTATTCGTTTACAAAAATATATATTCATTTTGATCGAATCATAACTGCATGAGGCATGTTAACTGTCGTTAGTGTCGAATGCATCACCTCATGTACAGTATATGTATCCATATGGGAGTATGGGAATGCATGTGTGTATGTACCTGTAGCTGCACACACACACACACACACACACGCACACACACACACACACACACACACACACACACACACACACACACGCACACACACACACACACACACACACACACTTCTCCAAATGTAACAATATTTGATGAATAAGATGAAAACTATCTTTTGACACATCACGTTGGTCACACTGGAGGTATTTAGCTCTTGGCAACAACGGCTAACAACAGCTGACTGTGTTCATAAAAGTACAACATGGTTCTTTCAAAGGAACAAAAGAGATGTCTGTACTTTAACAGTAATAATAACCATCTATAAATAAAGATTACAAGAAAAAAAAAAAGCAAAGATATGAGAAACGTCTATACTGCAGCAGAGATTTTTTTTCTACTACTTGCTAATCACCCTTCAGATTTAATCAGTGGCCCCTTGGGGGGTGGGGGTTCTGGTACAATGGCTATGGGACCGCTCAGCTTTAACATTAATAATAAAGGTTTTTGTGTTTGTAGTGGCCACCAGCCTGCCCAGCCTCCTCTAGTTGCTGTGTTTTGTCCAGTTGCATGCTTTTATGTAAATGAAAGATAGACCAATCAGTGCGGTGCGCTGCCTCTGACAGAGCGACGGCTTTGGGTATTTACTGTCGACACTTAACTTCTTCCACTCATTCCTCTTTTGTGGAAATGAGGATTATACGTGCACACTAGTCAGAAGAAAAGTCTTCTCGCATAGAATGATTGACAGTTGGCACTCAGCCTAGAATGATGTGGCTGATGTGTGCAGATTGGAGTGGAGGATAACGTGGAGCACCAGTCGCTCACATGGTGTCAGTCACACGGCGATGAGCTGAAGAGGCCCAGACACAAGAGGATCCCAATTTAACCCCAAAGTGTCAAAGGTCAAAGTACTGGCAGGACAAAAAGGATAGTTTCTCTCACTGAGTGGGAGAAGGCAATGAAAGCTCCATTTACAGTATGACCCGTAGTGTTGAGTGATTCAGGGGCCAAGAGCTGGACAGGGGGCTTCACAGCATGCCAGGATATGTATTGTTTTAGCTCCATTATGAGCTGTCGTTACGGGGAAGTTTATAATTCACAGTAAAGGCTCCTCACATACTGTATGACACAAGGGAATTGAGGATGTTTGTCATTTGTTTTGGCCACCACAGCTGAGTGGGGAAGCCACTGCTGAAGTTCCTCTAATGGCCACTAGATGGTGGCAACAAGAACATCGCTCCGAGTGTCACCCTCACATTATTAAATTATAAAATATTGATTAGACCAGCTTTAAAAAAAACATTTTTTAAGAGTCAGCCACTTACACAACACATGTTAGCTCCTATTAAAGTTTAGTCAATTATAACTATTTTCCTCATTAAAATGTAGAGTAATGCCTTTTTTCTTCTGTTTCTTACAACTGGACTGTGAATGTGTCACCTGTTTCTGCTTAAGTCTACCCAACATCATTTCTGCTTTATTTATTTATTTCTTTCAAACTGAACTACACCTCTAAATGCACAATTTCAAACTACAGCACATTTTGCCATGCACGCACAGAGGCTATGTAAGTCTTGAGGGCTTAGAAATTAAACCCCAAAAAAACATCTTGCTGTCAGAGCAGACAACTTCAGTCAGGTCAGAGGTTAGAGGCCTCAAAGCAGACTGACGCTCTCATGGAGTTATCCCATAGGGTATGAGGACATGTGTGTATGTGTTAAGGTGTTACATGCCAAGTGATAATGGGTGACTCAGAAGCAGATAAGTGTGAGAAAAAAAACAAAAGTGAAATGACAAAAATAGATGTGTTGAAACGTCTGAATGACGGCATCATACTCTATGGCACAAAATGAGTCCTGTTATCTGTACTGATCCTACGCTGCAGCCAAGTCACTGGAAATAACAAAGAAAAATTGAAGTAAATGGATTAGCGTGCTTTTAATGTGAAAGATGAAATAGCAATTTCCTTTGGTGCCACCATCAGGACAAACCATTGCACACAGGATATCTAATGCACAGATTACCAGCCTAACATCTCTTGTGACAAGGCTCCAGGAATCCAAAGCTGTCCGTACGTTGTTCTCCCCTTTTTGTATTTGAATAAAACAATGCATCCAGCAGGGAGCTGTGAGCAGGACTTTTAATCTCGTTAAAAATAGCTAAAACCTTGGCAGAGCTGTACAAGCGGTAAAATGTTCACTGTTCGCGGGAGCCACTAATGCAAAAGCACGGTCACCTTGTCACGGTGACTTTGAACTCAGGAAAGTCCCGGATCAGATGACAAAAAGGGATTTAGCAGAGTGCAGACCAGCCTGTAGCTGCACTGAGAAGCTCATTTATTATTCCTGCTCACATTCTACTTTTATTCAATCGACATGCAGGAGAGCATGCAAGACCGTAATAAAAGGGGAAATTATCAAACCGTGACAATGTAACGTTTTAAAAGGAGAAATTAAAAGTGTAATTCATAAGGAATAAAACAGGCTCTTGTTCTTGTTTTGCTAGTCCAGGCTTACTTGGTCTTAGAGCTATGACCTGGTCCCGACCCTACATGAACCCGCAAAATGTTCCTGTCCTGAGCCGAGCCTGAACCACAGCAGCAGTTTTGGGCCCAAGCCTGGTCAGAATGACCACCAGAAAAACAAAAAAAAAACTAAAATGTCATTTGCTGTATTACATAGAGATTGCATAACTTTTCTCATGATTAGAGAGGCGGTACGGTAGTCAAAATTTGTGCCACTCTGACTAGGCTGACCGAAGTCGGTACTTTTTATGGTACCGACTGAATTAGGTCGGTACTACCGAGGTAACCTGACTCCGCCAGATGGATTGCTTCGCATTTGCTCGGCATATCCATCTGGGAACTTTCCATTGGAGAACTTTTGGGAAGGGGCGAAAATTAGAGATGTGCATAAACTCCAATACTTCCCGATACTGGTATCGGTATCGGCTCCGATACTGCCTAAAACGCTGGTATCGGTATCGGGAAGTACTGGAGTTTATGCACCGATCCGATACCATGTAATAAAGCCCTAAAGAAAATCTACATTAAAGTAGTTTATTTATGTTCTTTTTCCGTTATAACTGACTGTCAAACTGGATAATAAAAGAAAGTTCTGTGGCATTCAATGTTTGTGGGCTGCAAAGCGAATGCCGTTCACCCTGTTACAAGTTGATGAACCACTGAAACGATTTTGGAAACATTATTTTAAAGGTACAAAAGAATCGATGTTGCTTTAAAGCCTGGGGGAATTTTGAGTAATGACAGCCTGGACCGGCCTGAACCCGACGGATCGGGTTGGGCCCAATCGGGTTCGGGCAGAGAATCAAAGCTCTACTTGGTCTGGTACGAGCAGTAGCTTACAGTATGGTGGCTAATGTCAGTAAATAACCCTTTTTCTTTCATACTCTAACTCTGATTGTTAATTATCTAGTCACCATTATTTATTGTTTTGAAACCAAGATCTTAGGGGCTTTAAAATGAACCATCATCACGTCATTGCCCCTTGCGGCCGATGTGTCTGCTGGTCAGTAAAAGCCACATAGGTACACTTCAATTGCTGAATAGTAGGGATGTAATCTCCATTGTTGCCTTCAGATAGTAGACATGCTTTAAAGAAAATGATTGGAATTATGTTAAAGGGTAAATATCCTTAATCAAAATGTTTCACACCATGTGTCCATGTTTATTTTATTACACAATGTGAACGCACACCTCGTCCTTCACATTGTGTCGCTGCCACTCCTCCGAGTATCTGGCTTAACACATCATCAGACCTCAGCCGGCGCCTCTGAGCTGCTCTCTTATCATCACACCATGTGCTGCGATACGGAAAGGTCACACAACATCTCAACCAGGAGACATCACCCAGAGGAGGGTGCTGAAGTGCTTTGATTTTTTTTTTATTTGATTTATGAAGGCAAACAGCCTTTTCTTACTGTCTGTGTTTTGTTTTTTTTTCCCAGCAGCAGAGAGAAGACAGAAAAGAGAAGAGGTCACTGTTTTGTCTTGTGTAACCGGGACTGAACCACTTCAGGCCACGCTGCTGAAAAAAACACCCAGACCTGAGCTCATCTCCAGCTACCAGCAGCGGTTTGATTCCCCTGATTTCACCTCCTTCAAACCAGCCCGGACCAGCTCAGTCCAGCTCCGCTCGGTCCAAACAGGCCCCGCAGCCTGACCCAACTCTCTCCTCTCGTAATCCAGCCAATCAAAAATCTAGCCAGCCCGCTGTCTCCATGGAGCGCGTTCAGCACATGACCAAGTCGGCCATTCGCCGAGCGTCTCAGATTGAGGTGAATCCACAAGCCAAGAGGAACCTGCAGGAGCTGTTTGTCAACTTCACCCTCATCCTCATCTGCCTGCTCCTCATTTACGTCATCGTCCTGCTGAGCAGCTGAGAGCAGCCGAGCCATACGCAGAGAGAGAGTTTGGCATGGCCGTGCGGCTGCGGGCCAGGGTTTGGCTGAGATATGGGCTTTCTGATTTCTTATAAAGCAATAATATTAGGGCTGCACCATATATCGTTTTTTTTTTTTTTTTTTTTTTTTTTTTAAATCATCATAGCAATATTAACTGGCGCAATACAACACATCGAGAAAGGCTGCAACACACAAGACGCTCTGAGATTTGTTATCAGTAGAAAACTGCACTTTAAAAGGTAACTGTCATTTTATATTCCATCCAATGTTCAATTTGTTCAATACAATGTTGGAAATGTTGGAAATGATTTCCTTCCATTTGTTTTAAATTCAACAAGCAATTTGTTGTATTTTAGCAGAGACACTGAAAGCAGCAGAAATGCAGATCTGACTACACTTAGATGTAAGTTTATTTATCCCAAGTAATGTTGCTATTACAACGTTATCGTATATTTTCCTCATATCATGCAGCCCTAAATAATATCAACCCCATACATCGGCCTAACCCTGTTTGACCACAGCTGTAAAGAAGGATCATGGAGGTCAAATGAATCCATGTGAAAACAATAATGGCCAAACCCTCTCAAATTGTTTCTATCAGAGCTGATCAGGGATCAGTTTCCCAGCCTCTCGCTCTCAAGGGAATGATCAACAGCTTAAACTTCACTCATGTACTGTGTGTATGTCAATCGGCCTGCTGCTCATTCAAAAATAACACCCTGCCCAGTGATTACATTACAATGTGTTGACTTAAGTTGATTTACAAAGAAGACTGACTCCCTCCATCCAAGGCACACTGTAGGACATTGTCTCCTGCTTAAGTATTAATAGGTACAATGTGTATAATACCGAAATATCAATACATCACTGTTTCATTTCCGTTTCCCCATAAACTCTGTCGCTTCCTGCAGCCCACCACCACCAGGAGAAAGATAAACATGCTGGAAATGAATTTTTTTTTCCATTAGCATTTTTATGTCCTGTCCAGAGACATGGCTGTACTGTCTGTGGCATCAGGTTTCTGTATTTAAAAACTTCTGCTGGCATCTTGGCGGTTATTAGAGCCTAAAAATCCAAAAATGTAGCCAAGAAAGCAACACACACTGTGGCTGACCCTGATAGGCTAAGAAACCTGTCAATGAAGTAAAGTCCCTTTCATCATCAGTATGACAGATGACCAACTGTGTAATATCTGCCATGTCTGCAGCATGTCTGATATTACACTTAAGTGGCCGTTTCTTGCCTGACATATAACACTTATGATACTTAGAGATAATTCTAAGTACTGTAGGCCTATAAAGTATGTGACGTATAGACTGAGAGCATATTTAACCTTTAGGCAGCTTACCTGCAGGTGTTTCTGATGGGCTACGTGAACATTTCACTCATAATTTACTATGTAAAGTATGGACTAAACTTGGCTTGGGCTTCAGCGATCAATACACACACACACACACACACACACACACACACACACACGCCTGACATATACACTAAATGCAGTTTATGAGTTGTGAAGAAGACTTCACTTTGCATGGTGTGAATTGACTTAATGAAGTTTTCTGTTTATGCCATTTAAGTTCTGTTTAGATAACATAACTATTATTGACGAATGCTGACATTTTTACAGTGCGTGCCCTGATGCTGGCAGTGACGGTGTTTAAAAATAAACTGTAAAGTCAGATGTGTATTCCACAAGAATCTAATATATATATTTACAAAAATAAAAAAATAAAAAAATTATAATTTATCTTCAATATATTGCCATGACTGAAAATGTAAAAATATGAATTATATTTCAATTTGGGATTAAAAAAATGATTGAGAAGAAATAGCAGTTTTTTTTTCCTTCTATGTATGCTTGGAAATTGTACCACATGACTTTCGAACTATGGAACACCAAAGAAATTGCATGTCAATAAAATTTAAGTGGTTTCTCCTGCTACAAGTGTGGATTATTTTATTTATTGCACATCCTAATTTGACGTTTTTGAAAGATATGCATTTAGATGTAAGAATCACTGAAGTCACTGAAAAAGCTTCAAAGGCTAATTTGACCCGTCTATGAGTGTGAAGGTTAATAGATTATGCAGATAACCACTGGTTTGCACAATTAAAATAAAAATATAATATAGGAACAATAGTCTGAAGACGTGACACAACTTTTTCCATTGTGTTAGGAGAGTAGGTTTGGTTCAAAGCTTACGTTTAATGAGTCCTGGACATCCTTACAGCTGCTATTTTCAACATTTCTATACTAACAATAGAAGAAATGACTTATGCTTATAGCTTGTTTATGCTGCCCCCAAGTGGCACAAAATAGAACATCAATATCAGATAAAAAGTTATTGGAAAAGTCCATAATCATTTTCAAAAATACCACTGTAGTTTTTTACATGTTGTTTACAACTTTGAGACATTAACTTTTTGGAATATTATTTTCCACTGTATTAGCTTCTCTGCCCTGTATTAGCTTCTCTGCATTGGCTTCCTGTAAAATCCAGGATTGAATTTAAAATCCTTCTCCTGACCTACAAAGCACTAAATGGTCAAGCACCATCATACATAGAAGAGCTCTTAGTACCTTATTGTCCCACTAGGGCACTGCGCTCCCAGAACGCAGAGCTACTTGTGGTTCCTAGAGTCTCTAAAAGTAGAATGGGAGCCAGAGCCTTCAGCTATCAGGCTCCTCTCCTGTGGAACCAGCTCCCAACTTGGGTTCGGGGGGCTGACACCGTCGCCACATTTAAGAATAAACTGAAAACCATCATCTTTGATAAAGCTTATAGTTAGGGAGTGAGGAGTTGCAGCATAGTAGAGTAGAGTAGAGGGAGGCAGGAAGTACAAGCCCGTTCCGGCAGGGGAGAGTACGAGCCCGGTCCAGGGCCCCTCTCTTTAGCCTGCCTCTCTTAGTTATGCTATTATAACTCTAGACTGCTGTGGGAAGCTCCTTCCAAGGACACAATGAGCCGCTCCCTCTTCTCTCTTTTCACTTGTCTCCTTTTGTGTGCATCTTAGTCCCAGAAATGCCTGTTACTAACCTAGCTCTGGGGAGTTTTCTCCCCGGAGTCCCTTTGCTTCTTCTTCACCCAGAACATCGCCTTGGAATTGGGTGGCACCTACACCGGGGTCCTGGGTGCAGCTGACGCTATGGACTTACTACACCCTGCTACGCTCTGCGTTTCCCCGCAGTGTCCGACTGCGTCCTGCCGCGTCCAACCGCGTCCACCCAGGCTGCTGTGCCACACTACACCCCGTAACGCCCTGCTGTGCCCTACTATGACATGAACTACTATGACTACCATTGTGATCACTGTTTCACTATCTTTATTCTGACTATTATTGCCACCATTCACCACTCCCCCAACTGGTGCCGTCAGACACCGCCTACCAAGAGTCTGGGTCTGTCCGAGGTTTCTTCCTAACAAAAAAGGGAGTTTTTCCTTGCCACTGTCGCAATAGCTACTGCTAATGCTTACTCTTGAGGCAACCACTGTAATAGTTGGTGCTTCGTAAAGTACAGAGTTTGGTCTAGACCTACTCTATCTGTAAAGTGTCTCGAGATAACTCTTGTTATGATTTGATACTATAAATAAAATTGAATTGAATTGAATTGAATACATACGTTATGTGAATAGGCCTAGCGTTATATTTAATTCAAAGCTGGATATGGAGGTCAGTGTGCCACGTAACTTGAGTAAGTTGGCTCTCTTAGAAATATGGGTTAGCCACCTGGATTTAAAAGGCAAATTTTGAGTTAGGGGGCATCCTTTATTTTTCATCCGAGTTTTTTTGGGAAGCTGGTATTAATATTGCTGATATCGTATAGTATAATTCTGATGTTGCCTCTGTTAATGTCTGTATTTATATGTATAGTAGTCTGTGGGGATAGGTATGGCAATGCGAGACTAGTAATTGACTTACCTTGTTGCCTGGATGGTAGAAGAGATGACAAATAGTCCACAAAAAGGTTTTTCAAAGCGTCTTCAGTCGGCCAAATATCTTCCATTCTTCCCCAATTAAAAATTTAAATGATAGTTTAGTCATTACAAATGTGTTACCTAAAAGCTAGCACCGCTACCGCAATTGTTTATGGTGGTTTATGTTAGCATCTTCACAACTTTTAGCTAGCAAAAATCTTCACTATTTTTTTTACAGGTGATGTGTGATTGGTTAACTTAATGTCAGCGTAAAGGGAGCGCCAATCACAGAGCTCCCTGACATGTTTTATTTGTTACCCAGCAACAAGCCAAGGTAAGATCCTGATAGGGCGAGACAAAAGGATATTTCTTTTCTTGTCTGTGCTTCAGTTTTACAATATAGACAAGTAGAAACTATGTTGGGAGGGTACATTTTGACATTTTATATTTTGTGTAAATTATGTATTTAATATAAATACATTTTAAATGAGAGGCAATACGCTTTGCAATTCGATTTTGACGATACTTTATGAGACTAATTGAGTGTTGGCTACAAACACGTAACAGCATCCTTAGTTGCAACAGCACACAAACAGAAATGTTACTCATATGGCTATCTGAATACACAAATAAAACTGCAAGTGAAATGATCTAGTTTGTAATGATATGAAAGCTTTATTTTATTGGTTGTACCTTATCTGGCTGCCCGTCGTTCTTGTCAAACATTTTGCAGACTTGGTTTTTAACCAAATACAATAACTTCTAGCCTACATTCTGGACAGTATACATGATACTCCTGTGGTCATTATATATGAACAATAGTGACCTCTCGGTCTGTGCTAAAAAAAAACTTAATACCAGCACTATTTGAATAAATGCACATGCATGCATTACATATTGTATCTGCAAAAAATCTGCATACAGTAGGTTGAGAATGTTCCTCAGTCCTCACACATACATACACAAACAAAGGAGCACAACAGAAGGTTTATTCTCACAATCAGAATTTTACTGTTCCATAACATACAACAGAAATGATATAAATATAAATAAATATTGTTGCTATAATTGTTATACATTTTTACTTCAAAAATGGCAAGACAAACATTAAATAAGTCACAAGGGTGACATCAAATCACTTTCAACTCACATAAAAACTGCGACACATTTACCATTACAGTTCACTTCCTTAAGTGTAAAGATGTTTTTCTGCAATTTTGGAAAAACTGAGTTGAAAGTGAAATGAACAAAGCCCTGATCAGTATATTGTCACATAAAAAAAACAAAAAAACAACTTAACAGACAATTCATGTTTTAATAAGTTGCAGTTTCTATGGTTCACTGATGGTCAGCTGATGCCAGTGTTAAAAAAAAACAAACTCCAGAAGGTTCCTCTGCCAGGTGTTGAGAAAGGTTACAACATTTTAAAAAGACTTTCATGAAACTCGGGGTAACAATGGACAAAGTTCATGTGATGGCAATGCCTGCAGTTTGCTAACGACCACAAGGGGCTCCAGGAAACATCTTTAACCAGTGGGATTCTCCTTTAAAGGTGCAGTAGGTAAGACTTATAAAACTAACTCTCTGTCATATTTGCTGAAACTGACCCTATGTTCCAGTAGAACTACATGAAGCAGGTCATTTGAAGAAGAAATCCGGCTCCTCTGACACCACCTACAGCCTGTAGGGGGATTTGCAAAAATCCACCGCTCCCTGTTCAGATGCACCAATCAGGGCCAGGGAGTCTACGCGTGTCAATCACTGCTCATGCACACGCATTCATTCTCCCTTGTGGGAGGAGGGGCTTAGGAGACCGTTTTGGGCTTTAGCAGAAAGGGGGGGAGGGACTGAGAAGTTGTCGATGTTCCAATTCTTTGGCTAAGTCCTGGATCTTCACAATCCAACCTACGGCACCTTTAAAACAACAGCGCAGTCGGGCGTGGGACAGATGAACAAACGCATCGAATCTACCAATAGGGTGTGAGAAAATATATTAATTACAAAAAAAAACCAGAAGTAATAAAACGTGAATGGGTATAATTATGTAAAAACATAACAAAAAGAAATAGATCAATGTATAAGAGCTCGAAACAGGGGAAATTGTTTTCTCAACTGCCGTTTCCAAAGTCAAGAATGAATGTGTTTTACATAACTGCAAGCCTAATGAACAGAGACTTCAGAGTTCTATTTGTGGTACTCCATCACAGTTAACATCTTGTCTGCTTTTATTGTTTTAAAAGTTAAATTTGACTATAATTTTGACACCACAAATCAGACAAATCTCCAAGTAGATTTTGATACCACAGTGAAATGACTGAAAACCAATGGCTGCCTGGAAAGTAAAACACATTCAAAACTCTATCACTGTTAGACAGGGCAGTCCCCCAGAATGGGCTTCTTGGTTTAGTTTTTAGAAGACAAGTATGCAAAATCATCAGCAGGGAAATAAAAGGCGCAGAGGTCAAATTGGATGCGATTGTGAGAAAATGTATTAATAAGAAAAAAACTAAGAAACTACAGACTTCTGCATTGTCTGATGCAAATTTCTGAGCGTAAATGTCAATATATTTACTTTGAATAAATATAATCTTCACAGTGTGCATGGAGGAATGAACCAGCTGTGGCTCAGCGTCGCGGCTACCATTCCAGACAGGAAACCATCGTCTGTATTTATTACAGGTTAATATTTACATACAAACCATTTCATATGCTGTATCCGCTTTGATGACATTCAGCGCAACTAAAGCTTCAATGTCATTATGCTGCATTCATGTCAGAAAGGGACGGTTAGACATTAGGATGCCATGGTAAAAGTTTGCTTTATACTTTCCAAGACGACACAAATACAGACCGGTCCCGTCTCAACCTGGTTTCAGGAAGCGTTTCATGTTTGAAGTTCATTTGGACAAATATGCAGGAATTTCATGTTACCCACAGTCGGATGAGAAGAGTAACGTATAAACTCCATCTTGTCATGTGGTTCTGGGTAAGAGGTCAAAGACACATTCATTTCCAAAAATGTAGCACTGTTCCTTTATAAAACAAAAAGAAATATGGATTTTGGTTTCAACATAAGTAAAGAAATGACCTTGAATGTAAAAAAAATAAATAGTTTATTTAGTTGGTATTTAAGTATCTATACCACTAAAAGGTGCTTTTGTGAAATATCTACAGGGGCTTAATGAAAAAACAGGAAAACCTAACAGTCTAATGCAACCCAAGGGTTTATTATTTGTTGAGATTTTATCAGGGAGTGGATTATTCAATTATTTGTGGTGTATTGGGATTGGATTGGATTGCGTTATTAAGGTGCGTGTGCGTCTGTGTGATTCCTGGATGCAAACAATGAAAAGTACAAACACTTCCTGAACCATCGAGGCCTCAGTTGATTCTGTTATGGAAGACGAGCATCGATCGATGCAGTAATGTAACTCAACTGTTTGTGTTGCTGTCGAACGGACCCGGAGGTGTCAGTGTGTGAGGGGGAAGTAAACTCTCAAACCTCACATCTCTCTAGCCACTTCTCAAGAAGTAACAAACGCAGCCTCTTTCAGGCTGATGATGTCCATGCAGTTTTGGAAATTGTACAGGTTACTGAAAACTTACACAGCACAATAACCATGTAAAATTTTCAAGTCAAGTTAAAAAAAAAAACAGACAGTACACCAAAAAAAAAAAAAAAAAAAAAAACGGAGAGAGGTGAGGATTTCAAGTGAGTGCCCGCAACATTATGATAGTGGTTCTGTTTTCACATGCTCTATGGCCTGCCCCACAGGCAGAGACACGTAGCAAAAGACTTCAGTCACCGACATGAACTCTAGCTTGTAATGAAATTAAAAGTGTTTGACTAAACACTCCTTGGCAATTAAAAAAAAAAAAAAGTCATCCAACTTCTACATGTCGCTGACAGAACTCTCTCTCTGGATGTCTCTGGTCCACTGGCATCACAAACAGACCGTAGAAAAACAGTAGCTTGTTACATTATAAATACTGGAATAATAAAAATATGAGGGGTGCTTGATTCAGCTTCTCTTGATCTTCCCCCCTCCTGAGACTGTTGAGGTGTCTGGAGTGGTAAATCAAGCGTCCCTCAGCTAGCTCAGAGATTTGAAAATGACTTTCAAATGTATACTGTACTGTATGTACACAGTCAAAGCACTGGGACAGCAAGCTAAAGTTTGTCTTTTTTTTTTTTTTTTTTTTCTGGTGTCGTTATTGTGGTATACTGTAGTTCATCGTACTGTAGAGGCCAAAAAAACAACCGGAATCAACAGCTAGGTCTGTCCTTTTCCCTCCAATACATGTTTGTGTGGTACTATGTACACGTGGGGACACAGCATGAACGACTAAAGGCGAGTATCAAGGCAAAAATCACCTGGCTGAACTTTCAAAGCTCTTCCAGTCAGATTAAAGCATGTAAGACACATGATGTACAAAAACCCCCCCAGACAAAATCTGAAAACCCTTCCTCTTAATCTAATTACTAGTGACACGTTATACTCAGAGCAACACTGTTACACTGTGACAACTTTGTATGAGCTTAAGAATCCAGCTGTGGTTTGGGCCACAGAGAGGAAAGAGGAAATTATTTTATGGAGGTTTGAGTATTTTTCTGAAAGTTTCATGCTACCGACACTGGCTAGTTAAAAGGATCGTTCAAATTTACAACTTGGTTGTTATTTTGGAAGTTCTGACCGTCACTTTATCGGTTAAGATTGTGTGACTGTTTCAGCAATGCCATTTATACTGATAGAAAAGATGGTCAAAACTATAAAGAATACTGGGTTACACTTTACTTGAAGGTATCTACATAAGAGTGACATGACACTGTCATGAACGTGTCATAAACATTATAAACAAGTCATAAACGTTTATGACATAACGCTTTTAGTAAGTGTCATTCGGTTTTTGTCGTGACAAGTTATGTTTAGGGTTAGGGTTCATGTGTCATGATTGTGTCACTCTTATGTAGATACCTTCAAGTAAAGTGTTACCAAATACTGTAACACCCAAGTTATAATATATCGGAATCATCTTTAAATACTGAAATGTTTCTGCTATCTCTTGTTAAGAGGGTTAATACAGCCCTCATCTGGGTTTGATGACTTTAAAAGGTAACGGAGAAAGTTGCATTTTATCAGTGGACAACAGTGTGATTAGTCGTGACAATCAGAAAGCTAATATTTCCTCTCTATGCCTGTCAATTTTGGGAGGAAAAACGTAGTAAATACAAGCAATTACTTCGTTATGCAATTAAACAGCTGTAGTGTAACCCTCTTCAATACCACCACACCACCTCTAGTCTACATTTACAGTTTAACTTTTGGGTCTACCAAAATTAAATGTCATGGGTCCTTATATTTATTCCTCCACACTTAGAAGCTCATACAAATGTCACGTTTGGCACAACTGCAGATGGTATGAAAGTGTTAATATTGCCTCACCTCCCGCTACCATGCAGACTTTCATGAAGACGCACTGACAAGCCACATTACTCATCATGCTCCCCATGTATGGAAGCCCTAAGGTTTGCAATCACACTGGGATCTCAGTACTGCACATGATTGATGGGAGCGCTGTGACTGGCAGTGGACGTTTGAAAATAATGTTAGCTAAATTACTTTCAAAACCTACAGTTTGATTGCTGTCCAACTTTAGCTCTCTGTCCCATTACCTCATATATTTTTTTTTTGTTGACAGAAGTGAAATTTAATTTTTTTGCCGGTCAGAAAGTGAAGTACTGGGCGTACAGCTCCTCTTCTTTTACAACATGTTCATTGCTTTTTCCTGCCTCCACCCCCCTCCTGTCAGATGGTGTCGTGGCGTTGGCCTCAGGAAGGCTGAGGGACGGAAGAGAAACAGGTCTGTTAGGATGGTGAGAAGAGACAGAGATACTCAAACTGAACATACAGATGTGTACAATCAGATACACACATTTTTAGTAGGCACGCATGGTAGCTTAGTAGAGTTTGCAAAAAATAAATAAATCAAAAATCATATGTATGGTGATTTTTCCCGAGGATTTTTAGAATCGATTCTTTTCCCTAGAATCAATATTTTGTATACCAATGATTCATCTAAATATTTTCTGTTTACACGGTACCGCCGACTGTGACTACATCATGTCCGTTTCCAGCGAAACAGACCGAAAGCAGAAAATGCAGAACACGTTATGTACTTCTTTACAAATTAAATAAATGTCAGAGTGACTGACATGTGATGTGCATTCTTTATAGAAAACAATTAGTTCTTAGAACTGTCTCATGATATATCGTCTCTAGAAGTTTATTATTCAACTGTTGTTTTTGTTAAAGAAGGAAAAGAAAAATCACATTACTTCTAGAATCCCAATGAACGAAAATCGCAATACAAATCGAATCGGCACCCATGTAAGTATGTATGTACCTATGTAAGCATATGGTCCCAGCCCTAGAGCTTAGTAGGCAATAACAGAAGTGAGATTCCCCTGTGTGTAGTGATTGAGGACAGTACCAGAGTGTAATCAGGGAGATCCAGTGAGTGCTTGTAATAGATGCCAAACAAGTGAAGGCTGGTGTGATGTCCACAATAGATGACCTTACAGGGCCTTAAATTGTTCTTCCCCCCCACATACAAGGACACTTTGACACATGCACAGCAGGAGCTTGGGCTCAAACCACAACCAGCGAGCTTTCATCCAGTTTCTAAACCCAGCTTACATTTGACCCTGCTTCAGAGATTAAAAAGAGTAAAAAAAAAAAAACAGAGCGGTTGAAGAGATGTAGGGAAAGTGAGAAAAAACTTTTTCTCATCTTCAAAATAACACCTAAAAAACATGAGAGAAAAAAACAACTGACTAACAAAGTGTTTCTCCCCTTGAAATCAGCTTTTCTGAACATTCAGATTTTAAACCAACTGTTTGGTTCAGCTGGTTTGCAGTTTACATCTTTCAGCAGCAGACCTCCCAGTGTTTTCTCCTTCATCTCCTCGTATACTGTGTGTCCACTGCCTGTTTGCTGGGAGAACACAAAGCACCAAAGCGTTATCTTAAAGGTTCCACATTTGCAACTTGCACTTCTAAGTTACTGCTGTGCTTTTAAATCACTCACTTTCTTTGCGTTTGAAGTTCCAATGAGACTGATTTGTAATTGAAAAGTTTCAGGGCTGGCTCCCTTTTTATAAGGGTGGGGGGGGGGGAGAGAGGAGTGAGGATTAAAGGGAGGCAAACTAAGGAGTGAGGTGAGAGATACAGACATTGGGGCAGTGTTGTAGCCAAGACCACCTAAACCGAGACCAAGGTGTATCGAGACCAAGTCAAGACCAAGACTTTGAGGGGTTGAGACCGAGTCAAGGCCAAGACCAAGACCAGTGGCAGACAGCCAGAGCTTCTCTGTCTCCCGCATTCACTTTCTTGGGGGTGCTTATTAAAGGGGCGGGTAACAAATTTCAAATTAGAAATGAGTCAAGTTATTGGTTGCATTTGAAGAAGGAAGTTTTACATCCAATCACAGTAATGATGTTAACACATACAATTAGCCAATGCACAGGCAATTTAGTGATATCCCTGCAGTTGTGGTCCTGACCGGTCTTGAAATAAAATCCTGAGTCCTCTTTATCTGAGACTGAGACAAGACTCAGTAAAAATGTGGTAGATTCAGAGACCTTCAAAAAGTGGTCTTAAGACCAAGACCGATCTCGAGTACTACAACACTGCAGTGCGGGCAGCAAACATCACATAATTCGCTACCTGAATTAGGTGAAGTGAAAGTGAACCGAGGGCAGCAGTGCCAGGAAGACAGATTGGTTCTCACCTCCTAAAGCTTTGCAGGCCCTGATGATGCACCAGGGCTTCCTGAGGATGAGGAGCATGAGGAAGAGCAAGGCTTGGCATGGGATGATGTGGAGGATGAGGAGAAGGAAGAGGAAGAGGATGCTGAGGAAGAGGAGAAAGAGGAAGAGGGCTGAACAGTGGCAGGGCTTTCCCAAGAGGACTGGGGAGGGAGCTCTGGAGGGGGGAGTGAGGAGGCACAAAGCGGCCACCTGGTCCTACCTCCTCCACCTCCCGTCCCTCCTCTTCTTCTCCTTCATGACTCATGGCGGGAGGGCCGACCAATCGGAGAGCTGACTGGCTAGAAAAGCTGGTGAAGCGGTGATCTGATTGGCTGCCTGTTTTTAACTACAGACACACATAGAAAGGCAGGTTGGGGAAGGTGATGCCGTGTTAGAGGAATGCATTTAGTTAGTAGAAAACGTAAACCGCCCGAAATCCAATGAAGAGCAGGACAGAGTCTCTAACGTTAGCCTACATTCTGGTATAGACATCCAGACAGTGGGGGAATACAACACAGTGTACAGTATGTGCCAGTCCTGAACTGGGCTTTTTCTAATGCAACCTGTAACCCTCACACAGTTAGCTAATGACACCCTCCCTGGCCTTAAAGTTACGCTTGGTTAGCTAGACATGCTATCGATTGCAGCTTAGATGAAGATAAACACACAGTTTCCTCCAGTCCTTACAATTTTTCAAAATGTTCAAATAGACCATTCAAACTCTTTACATCTAAAGTATCGCTCTCACCACAGCCACATGCACATCGCTTCCGCATGTAGAGAAATCCAAAGCTCGACAGACCTGACGTGCCTAGTTACAGTTGGTAAGTTATGATTGGACAATCACTTTAGTCAATTGCACAACTCAAGAGGACTGCAACTGATAAAAAAAAAACACAATTTAGCAATGGTAGAATATCAAAAAGTTAGTGAAAATGGATGACATTTGTTGAAGTAGAAGAGTACAAGACATCTTGCAAGAAATAAAAATGGTAGAAAAATCTGCGTCGGCACAAATGGGCCTAAAATGCGGATTTGATTGGCGAAGAGAGGCGTACTGCTGCCTACACTGACACTCTCTTTGCTACTATCACTTGGAGTTGCCAAAGTCAGAAATGTTCTAATCTTGCACACCGTTTCACCAAGTTTTGAAATGTAAGAAAGGGAAGCGAGGATGTGTATGTTATCTAATCCGAACAACCCACAGTGAGCAGCAGTGGCATGAGGAGGAGGAAGGAGGAGGAGAGGACTGATGTTATGATGCTGAAATCAAGCATGGTTTCTGAATGACTCCCAGGATCAAACAGTAGGTATGACAGCTGTGTGCACACAAGAAGGATGATGAGCAGCTTTGTGCGCAGATATCAATCAGTCTTTATGAGGCTGTTAGTAATGTTCACACACGCAGCAGCTTTTAAATTAAATTAAATAAAAAATGTTTTAACATACCCGAATAAAAAAAGAAAATCAAGGATTACAGTGCGTACCAGACTAATGTTTGTTGTGTGGGGATTTTGTGATTTCACCTGTCTGAGCTGAGTGGCCTTCATACAACCACCCCTCAAAAAAGGGGGCCGATGATGTCATAAACACCCACACGATCCTCGACAGTCATGCCACTCACACTGACAAGGGCTTCTGGGTATGAGACCACTTACCTTGATAAGAGGGTTGATTACACCAACATTGGCACTGGAATTGAAGACCTTGTTGAACCCCGTCTCTCGGTTGACCAACTCCAGCTGGTAGAACTTCTTGTCGTCCTATGAAAGAGACGACACACGTTTTAAAGTGATACTCCACCCAAGTTTCCTGAGTATCAAACTCTCACCCCCTTGTATGTTTAAAATGTGGTTGCCAAATGTTTTCACAGTGGAAGAAAGGGCGGCCATTGGAACAGGGCCTTTAACTTGCATAAACCAACACACATGGCCTTGTGTGTTGTGCCTAAAGACTGGGTTAAGCAGTGTACTGTATTTAGTCATAGTTTTACAAAATGATCTTAACCCCAGGTCTTTTTAACAGGGCTTTTAACTTTATCTTACTGTCTTTAATATTTATCACAAGACAAATATGAAGAAGATGTGGTTAGCTCAGCTTCTTTTACTGAGCAAAGATGGTGGAGGATTCTGTCAAACTACTCAAGAATAAGTCAAGAATCAACTTTCTTTTGTCAGATGAAGACATTATTCATTCTATACACCGTGGAGTGGCTTTCCATCTTTTTGTATACCAAAAACCTACAAGGTGGTGAGTGTTTCTCCAGGAAACCATCTTTGATGACACAGACACCGCAGAGCACATTGACTGAAATGACTTTGTCCGCTCCAGGTGATAAAATCTGCCGGCAACAGTTGCGATGTCGGCCGGCGATATCTGTGACTGCAGTTTAAAAAATAAGAAATCTTATTTGAGTGGTACACATGGACAGCAGAGAAAAGGATTATGCTGCAAGATGGAGTTGGGTTTCTGTGGATGTTGTGATACTCGTTTTTGCTTGGAGCTTTGTTTCAGCTCTTCTTACAACACCAACAATCCGACGATATCACCCCCTCCCCACCCCAGATGCCACCCCGTGTACTCACCACCAGCTTTTTCACCAGTGCTTCTCTTTCGGTGACCATCTCTCGGAGCTCCGCTATGACATGCAGGTCTTCTGGTCGGCTCTCTCTGTGTCTTAACTTGTCCTCTGTCCCCTCCAACCTAGACAAACAGACATGACGTACATACGCAAAGTAGGACAGTAGGTAGATAGACAGAAAAAGAGACAACTGAGAGACTATATAAAAAAAATCTTAAAGCGTGGCAGCCTAAAGGAGCAACACAACAGACGTAATCACACGTTTCTGTGACTCACAGTATTTGTAGCGCAGTGATCTTGTCTTTGAGGACCTCCTGGGCCTTGTTGAAGTCAGCCAGCATGATTTGTATTTCTCTTTGATGGATTATATTTATATCCCCCAGATCCCTCTCATGTCTCTTTGAAAGGTCTTGTTCATGGGCCCTGCAGCAGAGACAGACAATACTAAGCAATAAACTGCGAGGAAACAGTAGATCATGTAATGTGTGTTGGATGCGTGGACAATATCACAAGTTACACACATTACTACGTGGGCTCTCTTGTAATTGTCAGGGTTTTGGTATTTTGTGGTGTGTATTATTTTTGTAGTCGGTTTCTGTTCTGTATTGTGCTTGTTTCCTGTTTTATTTTGTAGTCTGTCTTGTCTCCCTTGTCTTGTCTAGCTTTCTTCCTGTCTTTGTTTGTTTCCCGCCTTTTTTGATTTGTTCCACCTGTTGTGTCACCTGCCTCTCGTTCCCTCGTTACCTTGTGTATTTAGCCTCTCTGTTTTCCCTCGTCTCTCGTCGGATCATTGTTTTTGTCTGGTTTTGTTCCTGTCAGCACGTCGTAGCCTGTTCTGTTGTTTTCTGCCTGCTCCATTTTTGGACCGCCTTTGGTTTGCTGCTGTTTTTGTGTTTAATAAATCCTCGTGCTCATTACTCCTTCGCCTGCTCTCTGCATTTGGGTCCACCATCCTCGCTAACCATGACAGAATGATCCGACCAACCGGACCCAGCAGATAAGCTTCCTTTTTCCCAGTGGGTTCCCAGTTTTTTGAGCCCCTCCTGAGTCCAGGCTAGTTAGCACTCTCCCAGATCCCAGGCTTGCTAGCAGCCTTCCTAGCTTCCCCGAGCTTCCTAGTGTTCCCGAGTTTCCTAATGTTTCCGAGTTTCCTAGTGTCCCCAAGCTGCCCAGTTTCCCAGCACTGCGCAGCCTTCCAGAACCGCCGCTGACGTGCAGCCTTCCAGAACCGCCGCTGACGTGCAGCCGCCCAGAACCGCCGCTGACGTGCAGTCTTCAAGAGTCGTCGATGACCGCTCTTCAAGAATCTACGATGACCGCTCTGCTAGAGTCTTCCAGTCGTCTAGAGTCTTTGATGACCGCTCTGCTAGAGTCCTCCAGTCGTCCAGAGTCTCCGATGACCGCTCTGCTAGAGTCTTCCAGTCGTCCAGAGTCTCCGATGACCGCTCTGCTAGAGTCTTCCAGTCGTCCAGACTCTTCGATGACCGCTCTGCTAGAGTCTTCCAGTCGTCCAGAGTCTCCGATGACCGCTCTGCTAGAGTCTTCCAGTCGTCCAGACTCTTCGATGACCGCTCTGCTAGAGTCTTCCAGTCGTCCAGAGTCTCCGATGACCGCTCTGCTAGAGTCTTCCAGTCGTCCAGACTCTTCGATGACCGCTCTGCTAGAGTCTTCCAGTCGTCCAGAGTCTTCGATGACCGCTCTGCTAGAGTCTTCCAGTCGTCCAGAGTCTTCGATGACCACTCTCCCAGAGTCTACGTCGACAGCTCTTCCAGAGTCCATGTCGACAGCTCTCCAGAGTCCACGTCTACGGGCAAGCCAGAGGCCTTGCCGGTCTCCGGCGTCCAAGAGACTGCCCCTGAGACTTTGTTGGTCTCTGGAGTCCCAGAGACCTCCCTAGTGACTTTGCCTTTGTTCTGCCCCCATGAGACTTTGCCTGTGGCGGTCAGGCCGACTCCTGCCCCTCGTGTCCTGTCGGCGGTCAGGCCGACTCCTGCCCCTCGTGTCCTCTCGGCGGTCAGGCCGACTCCTGCCCCTCGTGTCCTCTCGGCGGGCAGGCCAACTCCTGCTCCCCGTGTGTTGTCGGCGGTTCGGCCGACTCCTGCTCCCCGTGTTTTGTCGGTGGTCCGGCCGACTAATGCTCCAGTTACCCTGTCGGCGGAGTTGCCGACTCCTGACCCTGTTGTCTTGTTGTCTGTTACTGATCCTGTTACCTTGTTGGCAGACACTGACCCAGCTGACCCGTCGCCTGTCTCCAGCCCAGCTGACCCGTCGCCTGTCCCCAGCCCAGCTGACCCGTCGCCTGTGTCCAGCCCAGCTGCCCCTTCATCTGCTGAGCCTGTCTGGCCACCAGAGGGGATTCGCCTTCGCCGCCGGTCTTCAGAAGGAATTCGCCCTCGCAGACGGCCTCCAGAAGGATTCTGCTTTCGCTGTCGCCCTCCAGAGGGGTTTCGCCTTCGTCGCCGTCCTTCAGAGAGGCTTCGCCTTCGCCGCCGGTCTTCAGAAGGGATTCGCCCCCGCAGACGGCCTCCTGAGGGGTTCCGCCTTCGCCGCCGGCCTCCAGAAGGATTCTGCTTTCGCTGTCGCCCTCCAGAGGGGTTTCGCCTTCGTCGCCGTCCTTCAGAGAGGCTTCGCCTTCGCCGCCAGTCATCTCGGTGCCCTCGACATCCTGTACGGCCACCAGAGAGATTCTGCTCCCAGTCCCCTGTTGCCGAGGCCTCTCTGCCCCTTGTTGCCGAGGCCTCTCTGCCCCTTGTTGCCGAGGCCTCTCTGCCCCTTGTTGCCGAGGCCTCTCTGCCCCTTGTTGCCGAGGCCTCTCTGCTCCTTGTTGCCGAGGCCTCTCTGTTCCCTGTTGCCGAGGCCTCTCTGTCCCTGTCCCGGGGCCTTCCTGTTCCCTGTCCCGAGTGGTCTCTCCATTCCCTAGCCCCACTTGACTTGTTTGCTGACCTGTTTGGCCCTCCTCCGGTCCCCCTCCGCCCTCCCTGGGTTGTCTTTTTGTTCTGTTTTTGGGCCATCTGGGATCTGTCCCTTGGGGGGGGGGTACTGTCAGGGTTTTGGTATTTTGTGGTGTGTATTATTTTTGTAGTCGGTTTCTGTTCTGTATTGTGCTTGTTTCCTGTTTTATTTTGTAGTCTGTCTTGTCTCCCTTGTCTTGTCTAGCTTTCTTCCTGTTTGTTTCCCACCTTTTTTGATTTGTTCCACCTGTTGTGTCACCTGCCTCTCGTTCCCTCGTTACCTTGTGTATTTAGCCTCTCTGTTTTCCCTTGTCTCTCGTCGGATCATTGTTTTTGTCTGGTTTTGTTCCTGTCAGCACGTCGTAGCCTGTTCTGTTGTTTTCTGCCTGCTCCATTTTTGGACCGCCTTTGGTTTGCTCCTGTTTTTGTGTTTAATAAATCCTCGTGCTCATTACTCCTTCGCCTGCTCTCTGC
The DNA here is from genome assembly GCF_008315115.2 of Sander lucioperca. Lineage (NCBI taxonomy): Eukaryota > Metazoa > Chordata > Actinopteri > Perciformes > Percidae > Sander > Sander lucioperca. The sequence continues at coordinate 8,302,674 of NC_050196.1, read as the reverse complement.
ATTTGGGTCCACCATCCTCGCTAACCATGACAGAATGATCCGACCAACCGGACCCAGCAGATAAGCTTCCTTTTTCCCAGTGGGTTCCCAGTTTTTTGTGTTTTTTTTTCTACTGGTTGCTGCTCAAGGCCTATCTGGACCATGGCTCCCGCACACCCTTTGTCTGATGAACTTTGTGAGCTACTTTGTGACCCAGGCTTGCTAGCAGCCTTCCTAGCTTCCCCGAGCTTCCTAGTGTTCCCGAGTTTCCTAGAGTTCCCGAGTTTCCTAATGTTTCCGAGTTTCCTAGTGTCCCCAAGCTGCCCAGTTTCCCAGCACTGCGCAGCCTTCCAGAACCGCCGCTGACGTGCAGCCTTCCAGAACCGCCGCTGACGTGCAGCCTTCCAGAACCGCCGCTGACGTGCAGCCGCCCAGAACCGCCGCTGACGTGCAGTCTTCAAGAGTCGTCGATGACCGCTCTTCAAGAATCTACGATGACCGCTCTGCTAGAGTCTTCCAGTCGTCTAGAGTCTTTGATGACCGCTCTGCTAGAGTCCTCCAGTCGTCCAGAGTCTCCGATGACCGCTCTGCTAGAGTCTTCCAGTCGTCCAGAGTCTCCGATGACCGCTCTGCTAGAGTCCTCCAGTCGTCCAGAGTCTCCGATGACCGCTCTGCTAGAGTCTTCCAGTCGTCCAGAGTCTTCGATGACCGCTCTGCTAGAGTCTTCCAGTCGTCCAGAGTCTTCAATGACCACTCTCCCAGAGTCTACGTCGACAGCTCTTCCAGAGTCCATGTCGACAGCTCTCCCAGAGTCCACGTCTACGGGCAAGCCAGAGGCCTTGCCGGTCTCCGGCGTCCAAGAGACTGCCCCTGAGACTTTGTTGGTCTCTGGAGTCCCAGAGACTGTTCTGTTGTTTTCTGCCTGCTCCATTTTTGGACCGCCTTTGGTTTGCTCCTGTTTTTGTGTTTAATAAATCCTCGTGCTCATTACTCCTTCGCCTGCTCTCTGCATTTGGGTCCACCATCCTCGCTAACCATGACAGTAATGCTAAAAAGAAATAGTATCCATGGTTACTGTGGAAGGAAGTCATGAAGAGGGTGCTGAATTTACATATGGGACGTTTACTTTAAAGCTATAGTGCGTAGCTTCTGTCGCCCCCCCATGAGGAATTGTGGAAACACTGTCGGAGCATCCACATGACCCAAGCCTTCGGTGATAGCGCACCACCCCCACCCCTCCTCCACGCAGCTGCTAACACGGAGGATTAAAAGAACATGGACTCTTCAGAAGAGGTAATTATCTTGTAATTTTGTTGTCCTTTGTCTCCAAAGCTGAATGCTGCTGTTGTTCTTTCTCAGCAGTGATGTAAAACGCATCACTCGAGCTACTGCGCGCAGAAGTCACCTGACGACACCATTTTGTAAACACAGCCATGCCGAGAAATACAGAGAGAGTTTTGTGGAGCTGATAGGCTAAACTGGCTTTGTATCAACTCATTTGGCAATAACTTGAATGTAACGGATGTTTATTAGTATAAAATAGTTGCGCATTATAGCTTTCAAGAAAACAATGGTAATCTTTGCTGACAGAATCACTACAGGCAGGGTTAATAGTACTGGCTACTAAAGTTTGCATGACCAAAATGCCTACCAAGCGTGACATTTTACAAGTGTAAAAATCAACTTGTCAGTGCTAGATATTCAAGTGTACTCAGTTCTGCCTTTCTGCTGCTTTCAGTATTCTGCTAAAATACAGAGAATTGACTGTCGCATAAATGGCAAAAAATCCTTTCCAATATTCTTTTATTGTACAAATTGAACATAAAATGCACCACTGAAAAAAGACCGACAGTTACATTTTAAAGTTTAGTTTTCTACCGATACTCTTTCAACCAACTGAAAAAAAACTCTTTCGCGATATGTCGCAGCCTTTGGCGATGTGTGTGTGTTTATTGCGCAAGTTTATATCGCGATAACGATAAAAAAAATGATATATAGTGCAGCCCTAGTCAGTGCTCTGGTCTCACTGTGTCTAAATGCCCTCAAACCTAGATGCAAGATACTACCGAATTGAATCATGGGAAGTGTAGGATCAAGTATTTTGGGGGCTTGACCCATACAAGGGACAAAAAGTCAGGATATCTGCTGCTTTCATGTTGACATTGTTTTTTATTCTTTAAGTAAAGTCCCCTAGCTTTATGGAAGTACAATAATATATTTCTGGAGTACCCATGTAAGAGCATGCATTCTTACTACACAACTTAAGATGTATGTTGCCATAACACATTTTTTGGTTGAATAAAATGGTCCCGACCATTACATGACATTTAGCTGACGATTTTATCCAAAGTGACTTACAATTGCTATATATGTCAGAGGTTGCACACCTCTGGAGCAACTAGGGATTAAGTGTCTTGCTCAGGGACACATTGGATGATGTATCGCAGTGGGAATCGAACCCAAGTCTCCCACACCAAAAGCATGAGTCATATCCACTGCGCCATCACCACCAACCCAGCATATATATAAACTCACAACATCAGAAACACGTTGTGGCATAAATGAGTTTCAAAGCATAATGCTTTTAATCATAAGCTGTTCAGATGGTTATTCCCATATGACATGAGTGCAGGATTAGTCGTCTGCAAAACTGGGTCAGTTAATGTTGAGTCCGAGTTTAGTTCTGCCCCCTTGGTTAATATAAAACACATATTTTAGAGTATGTGTTGTGAAATTGATGTTTGACTTCCAAATGTATGGACCATTCTGGTGTTATGTACCTTATCTGATGGTTAGCTTCACTGCGGACCCGCAGCACCTCTTTGCCCTTTATCTCCAGCTCTCTGGTCAGAGTGTCGATGGTCTCGTTCAGAGAGTGGATCTCATGGTCCAGATCGGTGATGCGGTTGCTACGGGAACACAGCTCTGCTTGCAGGTCTGATATACGAACTAGGAGCTCTTGTTCCTAGAAGAAATACATTAACAGTGTACAACTTAACAGAGAAACGTAAAGAGAATAAGTTGTAAGTTAGAAGCTGCTGGTCAAACACAAACACAAGAAAAGAACAAAGAAGAAAACAGACCATAAGAAAAGAAAGAAACGCAGTTACCTGCTGACGGCTGTGCTCCATAGCTTTCTCTAGATCTCGTTTGGCGGAAGTGTTTTCTTTAAGGTGGATCTGCTTTAGATGCTCTATTGATGCAGCATGGATGTGGTTCAGTTCTGCACGAAGAGATGCTGGCAGACAGAGACACCGGAGTTAAAGGGAGTGAACATTTACACATCGGGGAGAAGTGACAAGCAACATCTCAGCATCATGGGTAGGAATATCACTGTGAGAAGAAATATGGCGGTTTGATGAAAACCAACTGACTGTGTACTAAAGTGATCACTGAGGGCAGATCATAAATGATGCCCTGCATATCCTCTTTGTTCCTTGTGAATCCTTCTCCACCAAATAAGAGCTTTCCATCAGAAGAGTTGAAATTGAGATTTTAAACTTCTTACATTTTGAGAGATTTAATCTCAATCTCGTTTTACCATCAAAAGGCAATTTAATGCAGGCTGTCTATTTCTGTCAGATATTTCAACATAAGGTTCAATTTTGACTACTTGTGTATTGTACCTGTTCACAGACCACAGACAGTCGGTCCGTAACTTAAACTGAAACTCTTTTTTTTCTGTGGGTAAAAGTGTTAAAAGTGATTAGCCTATCGCTTATTATTCTTCTTAAATGCAATTTGCTGATTTAGTCCCATTATAACAGAGTTTCTAAAAAAGAGTCTTTTACATTTCAACCCGTGAATTTTAATCATCTTGCAGAGGTATGCATCGCGTCTCTGTCCATGGATGGTTGGGTTTCCTTCCAGTCTTTTAATAGTCAAGAGATGGAGAATGAGGAGGATTTTTTTTTTTTATAATCATTACGGGAATAAGCGTCAACAAACAGGTTAGGGTAGAAACTTAATCACCATAGGTAGAAACATCGTTGCTGAGGGTTCAAACGTCACTGCTGTAGTTTAAAAACCATGCTGTGTGTTTTTTAAACTACAGCAATTACGTGTATGTGTATTATCATTTACCCAGCTTTGCTTTCCCTTCGTCCTCCAGCTCAAATCGCAGCGTCTGCAGCTCCTGGTCCGACTGCTGTCTCAGGATGTCTAAGGTCCTCCTGTGGGCCTCCTTCAAAGCGTGGACCTCCTCCCTCTGCTCCTGCTTCAGACGCTCCTCCAGGGCCTGGAGGAGAGGGGGGGGGGGAGAGGAGGAAAGGATTAAGACGATAGAACATGTTAGATCAAAAATACATTATTCCATGTGGTGACACAGTTGTGGAGAACCTGTGCTTTGGCATGGAGTTAGCTGAAAGAAATCATTGCATTGCCTGTTGCTTTTTTAATCTAGATGAATTGTAGATGAGTTCTTGTTGTTGTCGGAACATTAAACTCAGAAGACAAACGACGAGCACAAATGAACACTGTAGCTGTGTCCCAATTCCTTACCAATTCCCATCAGGATTTGAGTATGTAGTGTGTTCATGAATGACAAAAATGACAAAATTGATCATAGTCAAAACAGTCAGTATGTCGACTTCATCTGCTTGTTTATTGGACACAATTTGTCCCACAATGCATTACATTAAAGAAACAAGAGGAGCTGCTCGCAGCTACAAAACATTAGAAAATCCATTAAGGTATTAATAAATCTAAGCAATATGTATACAATTATTGGAATAATATTCAGCTTTCTCTTTGTGAAGTTTATTTGGCAGTATCAATCGAAAGCCGCTGTTTATGACGACTCACATTGGTAATGGAAATTGATTTCTTGCAGGAAAATCAGTATGAAGAATGGAAGTGGGATTGGGAAAAGGATAATGTGAATTTGTTTGGTGGCCAACACAATCTCTGGTGTCTGAGAATCATTGATGGCACCAGCAGGGAGAGGGCTCATAAGTCATGTGAATTATATGCAAAACATATGTACAGTAAATTATACATGCTAAACCCTGCTCGCACTATGCAGTCTTAATATACCATATAATCAGTGGTGTAATGTTGGAGAAAACAAGCGTGAACTAGGATCTCCAGTTTGAGATTACAAAAAAAAGCTGAAACAAAAAAGTTATTTTTTTCAGAGAAGCATTATTAAAGGTCCCATGGCATGAAAATTTCACTTCATGAGATTTTTTAACATTAATGTGAGTTCCCCCAGTCTGCCTATGGTCCCCCAGTGGCTAGAAATGGTGACAGGTGTAAACCGAGCCCTGGGTATCCTGCTCTGCCTTTGAGAAAATGAAAGCTCAGATGGGCCAATCAGGAATCTTCTCCTTATGAGGTCATAAGAGGAAGGTTACCTCCCCTTTCTCTGCTTTGCCCGCCCAGAGAATTTGGCCCGCCCATGAGAAAGAAAGAGACATCATGGCTTGAAAACAAGCGAAGCATGGCAGTTGGTCAAGGCCACACCCCCACCCTCTACCTTGCCCCCCCCTCTCTCCTCCTCAATAGCATTTAAAGCTACAGACACAGAAATGGCACATCCTAAGGAAAGCTCATTGTGGGACTGGCTCTAGTGGCTGTAATTCTGCACCAAAGCTGAATTTTGATAAAGAGACTTCCGACACAGTATTAGGGGACCACTAAGGTCTATATAAAGAGACCTCCGATACAGTATTAGGAGACCACTAAGGTCTATATAAAAGAGACTTCAGATACAGTATTAGAGGACCACTAAGGTCTATATAAAAGAGACTTCAGATACAGTATTAGGGGACCACTAAGGTCTATATAAAGAGACTTCAGATACAGTATTAGGGGACCACTAAGGTCTATATAAAGAGACTTCAGATACAGTATTAGGGGACCACTAAGGTCTATATAAAGAGACTTCAGATACAGTATTAGGGGACCACTAAGGTCTATATAAAAGAGACTTCAGATACAGTATTAGGGGAACACTACGGCCTATATAAAAGAGACTTCAGATACAGTATTATGGGAACACTACGGCCTATATAAAAGCATCCAAAAGCAGCATGTCATAGGACCTTTAATGCTTTTTCCTGTGGAAAGGAATCCACAAACTGTTTTTGGGAGATTGGCCTGCTTGCCAACTTGGGTTAAACAGCAAAAACCTGGCCCAGTTTGTTTTATTTAGCATGCATGAAATCACACCGACTGAACAGTCACATTTCCATAAGGTGCATTATGTGATCCAACCAACATTAAAAGATGTACCTGACACATCCTCTTCATAGACACAGTACTACAATCATGTTGTTCAATGGGGCAGTAAAAAGAAATCATCAAATGTTTCTGCCTGCAATATAATTATATGATTCAACCATAAAGTCAACAATAAGCCATTACCACCCTGGCTCATTTTCAATATCATTTAACAAGGAAATGGGTGAAATTAAAGTAGATGAACCTAATGAATTGTTTCACATTGTTTCAAGCAGCTGAGAGTGTTCTCAGCTGATTTAATTGCTCCATGAATCTTTTACCTCCATTTTTCTCTGCAGCAGGAATGGAAGGATCGTTAAATTAAAACTGATATTAGAACTAAAACGCTTTCCCCTATATTACTGTAGACTGTCAATGTGTGCATTGTGTTGGTAGTTTCAGAGTCTCACAACCAATATTTACCTACCATAAAGAAATAATGTGCTACAGATTAAATTGGAGAAAAAAGTCCAAATTGCAACACTGACTACTGCACTTAAACCAGTTCTGTCTCCTGGCAGTGTGGGCAGTGTGTTAAGATGAACGGTGTTTGGCTTCCCTTCGTGGCGTCAGTGCACGGAAGAGCAGAGGAGTGCCACGGAGGAGAGCCAAACACCCTTCATCTAAAAACACGCTGCCCACACTGTCATGACACAGAGCTGGATTTAAAACGGCAAAATATCTCTTTAAAAAGGTGCCAGAACTAAAGACAGTGCCTGGGTAGCTCAGGGGGATAAAAGCCCCTGTGAACGACTGCAAAATTGCAAATTTAATCCCCAGCAACAGTGCTTCCACTGTGCTTGGCCGAGTGCATATGTTGATTTTGGCATCTGATTTTGATTCAATTTTAGATTTAGGAATGCAGTGTATGTGACAAATCCCAAGCCAAACAATGCACACCTTCTGTACATGCTTGGTGTGTGTGTATTTGGGTGTGTGTGTGTGTGTGTGTGTGTGTCTGTAACTCCTACCCTTATCTGGTGTTGTCTGGCCTCCTCCATGGTGCTCAGGGCACAGCAGTGGGCCTCCTGTAGTCGATGCTCTCTCCTCTGATGTTCTCTCTGCAACTCTGCAAACACGCACAAAAAGAGCCCTACACATGTAGACTGTGATACCTCACAGTATCTTTAAAAACAGACGGGTTTCTATTCTGTTTAACAAGACAGATGACATGACAATCTGTTCCAGTCGCTGAGCAGAATGTGATAAGATATCATGCACTTTGTGATGGCTCAAATGTGTTGTAAAAGCACATAATACCAAAACAAACAAAGCATTTCCATTTCAACTAATCCTGTATTTTTGTCTCATTGCAACACATCGCAATGTATCATCGCCCGTTGATTCACTCGCTGAGGTGTTGGGAGCTCTGCTGGTTTGCACAAACCCCAATGAGAGCGTGTCGACTGCAGCTCCTCATCTAACAGCTCACTGTGTGTGCCTAAACCACTCCTCTCTTGCAAATGACCATTTCTCCTTAAACGAAAATCTTAAAGAATGTAACTCTTAAGGGAAGATTGAGTGTTGCTGTCAGCTTGGAGTTGCAGTTCCCCCTTATACCAATTTCACACTGAGAGCTCAACCAGGGTTGACTTTGTGTTTGGAAGTGTTCGCTCACGTCCTCGACCCAGGTCGAGAGGTGGGTCGGACACGGGACGATTTTAATGTGAATTCCAGGGTCGCTTACAACCGGGGCAGGACAAACTGTCATTGGCTCGTGCAAATCTCTCTCTCTTTTTCTTGCCTTTTTTAAAATGAGTCGGGAAGCCTAATGTTGGATTTGCATTTCATGGCTCACACCGCGGTGACCATAAACCTAGCATAAGAGGAAAGCGGCATAGGCCAGCATACCTTTCAGCTGTTGGCTCAGCAGCTCCCTCTCCTGGTTAAACTGAGACTGCAGCTGCTGGAGAGCTGACTGGGACTGTGACAACTGCAGCTCTAGGGACTGTTTCAATAGAGAGATCTGGAAGAAAAAAAAGCAGATATACACTAGTTACAGATGTTGATACTGAAGGGCAAAACAGTAATCTAAGTATGTAAAGGAATGGACAGACGTATAGGTAATAAAAGCAAATGTGGACAGGTCAGTGTGCCCACACACTAAACAAAAAAAACAATGTTTCTGTGCAGCAACATCACATACAATGTCTTCTTTAGAGCAAATGGCTTCGGCCGTTTACGAAATATGTGTCTTCAGGAAATGAACAACTCACTCTAATTAATGCACACATTTAATTAGGTCAACGTTAAGTACATCTTCGCTCCCTCTTTGTGTTTCCACCTGCGCCTTTTCATTCATTCTTTAATCCTCATGTGAAAAAATCTTTTCTACAGATTGTTTTGACAATTATTCACTGGTGGTGGTATCGACACATGGATATGAGCCAAACACAGAGCTGTAGTTGGGAGATTTCGCCACTCATCTCAAAGAGCTGACAGCTTGTCAGACAACGAGCGACAGCGCACAGAACCAAATAACATAAAGCCAACTAGCGTAATCCCCATCACACTGCACACTAAACAGTTTTGTTTTGAGAAGATATTGGAACCTTTAGGGGCCAGACTGACGGCTCTGGCCCTCCACACGCCACTCTTCCGCAAGCTCCGGCATATAAATCCCTGGCAGGATTTCTTGCTGTAGGAGTACTACATAGTGACTGCGAGGTAAGATGGATTTAAAATGAGAGGATGAGGAGCCAGGCTGGGATGAAGTTTGTGGGGTTCTACACTGGATATGGATTTAAAAAGACAGAAGTATGACCTGTACAGTTTATCCTCCCTTCCTGTGTCCATGTTCTATGTGTCTGTTAAATTGGATAATTTTTTACATTTACGGAAAAATACCAGGACATACAAGATTACCGAGGTGGAAATACCTTAACAACCTTCAGTTGCATTCATCTAACCCGTGATGTCTTAATTAAACTCACTCTCATGCACACATACCAACACACACAAATAGCAGCCTGGGGCTTGTAATGAAAATATTGTAATGAAAAAGAAGTAATTATAGATAAGGATGGCACATCCAGCCACACACACAAAAAACTCAGTTAGGGAATACATCCAGTAAATCATTTCTCTTTTGCTGTGTCAATCAAATGCTGGAGGCTGATGCTTGGTTTGACCAGCTTACGACAGACACGAGAGTCCACATTTGTGATGGGGCATGCTTCATTTTTGGCTTGTTTATCTCAAAAGTCAAAATAATTTGGATTAATTTGGGTGTTCAAACACTTCTTGTAGTCAATGCTGACACCTAAGGAAATCACAGATGAAGAGAGACTTATCAGGTACAGTAGAGAAAAACCAAAAAGGCAAACTAGCTGCCATTGGAATTAATTAGTGAATGAAAACAGTATTTCCGTTAAAAAGAGAAACTCAGGGCACCTGAATAGCGGGTATGACGGGACTCTGTTGTTTTATATTAACTTGGATTTGTAAAGACAACAGATTAACATGGTGGAAGCATTAAAGTTCATATTAATAGCTAATAAAAACGGGAGATCTTTCACTGACGCGTTATTATGGAACTAGAGGATGGATACCCGAACCGAGCCCGTCGGGTACTGGCCGGGCCGGGTTCGGACAGATATTTAGAAATGATGTTTGGTTCAGGTCGGGATCAGTCACATCAGCGCGATAAGGCACTGAACATTTTAAATTTAAAAAAGCTTATTATGTAGGTGCGCGCCTGCGTTAACGTGCGCTTGTTGCCCCGTGTGCGCTGATGCGCTCATCTGTTGACATTTCCGAATGCGTTCCTACAGTTGCTTAATAAAAGTGGGCTTTCCACACAAACAAATGTACATGTGTCATTAGTATGAGAAAAAAAACAAGATTTTGAACTGTGTCGGGCTCGGACATTAATATCTTAATGCCTGTCGGGCTCGGGCCGGGTTTGGTTACTGCTCTGTCGGACACAGGCCGGGCTCGGACAGAAAAATGCGGCCCGATCCACACTCTATATGGAACCCACGCAACTTCTAGACAAGACCCGCAAGGTAACCAAACCCGATTTGTTCAGGTTCTATCCCCTGACCAGTCGGCTATCCTAACCTTAACTAGTTGAGGTCAATGCCTAACCCCAACCAATCGGGCTGCTTCCTTGGGGCGGGACTTGCATAGAAGTTGCGTAGGGGCCTATAATAGTCTATATACTTGACGTTCCCCTTCCGGGATTGCTCCAGTGCCGCAGGAAATTCCGCCGGATGCATGTATTTTCCCGATGTCCGTTTCCTTCCGCTTTCTTTGTGTTAAACTCCGGTGGATTTATGAGGACTATGGCTGACTCCTACTCAGATCTCTGCAGGGTAAACCCAGACAGCTAGACTATCTGTCAAATCTGAGTTTTCCCTCGCATGACTATTTTAAAGCGGCTCCGTGCAGAGCTTAGCCACCCATGACGATTGCGATTGGTTTAAAGAAATGCCAATAAACCAGAGCACGTTTTTCTCCCATCCCAGAATTCTGTGAGGACTAGCCAGACCCTCCTCCGCTCCGCAGCGTGTGTGTAACGCTTCCCTGACATGTGATAAAATATACAAAAACAAAATGTGTCTAATATTTCAAAATAAAAGCCTGGTTCTCTGTGTGGTTGAGGCTATTTGAGAATCTGCTGTATAGCAGTGCCTCTATGAATTATTTAAATATAGCTAGAACAGCCATTATACAAGAGTTGTCACTTTGACAGCTGCTAGTTTCAATCATGGGTCATGTGTGAACAGTAACAGCAGCTTGACGTTTAAAATGTGAAGTGATGCATGAGGTATACGCACAAAGTATACTAGTAATAAGAGCATTATTATAGGGCTGCAGCTGAGGATTAGTTTTGTTATCGATTGTGATTATTGTTTTATCCATAAAATGTCAGAAAATAAGTCATGGCAAAGTATAGTGAAACATATTTAGTCCAACCAGCAGTCCAAAGATATTACATTTACAAAATAAAGTCCAGAGAATTTGTGGCATTTAAAAAAAATGGTTGATTAGTTGATTATACAATTGTATCTAATTAATTCTTATTTATGATTACTGACTTGTTAATATTTTTTGCTATATTTACTTATTTGCATCATATACTGTATATGTGGCTATATAATACTTTTAACTCCTTGATGTATTATTTTACTATTTACTGAATTACATTATTTATTTATTTTAATTTGCATAAAAATGTTTTTCCAACTATGTTTGATGTTTGTTGCCTTTACAGGAATTGTTCAACATTTTGGTTTATTAGTTTCTTTTTCTTGCTGAGTGTTAGATGAAAATGGTGTGTAGTACAGTATACTCCTATGCATACACACAAATTAATGTATTTACCAATTATCTCTATAACTCAGAGGGCTGTGTCTTCATGTAGCTAAAATTACCACAAAGTAGAAACAAAAGCACAATTCACCAAAAGCCCTTTGATGAGATGAAACACAGACATTACAGATGCAGACACAGACACACAGACACACACACACACACACACACACACACACACACACACAGAGGTGTAAGCTCCTTAGGTATTTGGTCTGTGACATTGTTTGATGTTTATTTTCAGCCACTCTGCTTGATCAGTTTGAAATGCAGCACTTTGTACTGTGATTCACATTTATGCGGTTACCAAAACTAAAGCAGCAGATTCAGATAGCCTCACTATAGAAGCCTTTATGAAATTATATTTCAAGTTTAAAGCTTAGTGCGTAACTTTTTGATATTAATAATCGTCTGTTACATTCGAGGCATTGCCAAATGAGTTGCTACAAAGCTAATTAAGACTATCAGCTCCACACAACTCTCTCTGTATTTCTCAGTATGACTACGTTCAGAAGATTGTGTCGTCCGGTGACTTTCCCGCGCAGAAGCTCGTGTGAAGATTACCTCTTCTGAAGAGTCCATCATGTTTTTTTAATCCTCCGTGTCCTCCTAGGCTACTAGCAACTGTGTGGAGGAGGGGTGAGGGTACGTGCGCGATCACGGAAGGCTTGTATCATGTGGACGCACCGACAGTTTTGTTGTCATTACTTAGAATTCCTCATGGAGGCGACAGAAACTACGCACTATAGCTTTAATTGAATATAGGCCCGCCTCCTCCTCCCTGTCCAGTCTTCAAAATGTTATTGTCATAGCTAGAGCTTTAACAGCCTTCTGAGTTTTCTTGTTTTATGTGATTGCAAATCTATGACTTTTGGGTTTTGAACTGATGGCATTGGAAAACTATGGAGGGAAATATTTTTCTGTTTTCTAAAAATGTTCTGCAGATTTATCGCTATCCACTACCGTGGCCAGACCACTGGTCCATCACACAGCTAACACAGATACATGGGCTTTGCCCTCAAAACACAGGTTTCTCTTGTGTGACTGAAATGCTCTTTTTTTGTTGTTTTACACACAAAGTCAGGCAGTTCCTTTTACATTGTATTGTTTTACCGTAAGCTGCTTTTGTTACGTATTGGGGTGTCGAGGGCGTCCGAAAAGTTGCCAAGCTGGCATTGGTGGTTGCTGGCTCTAGCTTGTCAGAAAATGTTTATCTGAGGCCATCGGCGTCTTGGTAAAATCAGGACGAGCCTCTTTCAGGTTTCAGTTGTGACTCAGCTGGGCTCAGAATTCGCCAGAGGCAGTATGCTCAGCACGGATGGGTACATGAGAATAAGGAGACAAGTGTCTGAGTTTGAAACTCAGCCTCAAACGGTTCTCTGTTGCTGCAGAGCTTTAATTCTGACCTGAGCAGCCTCTGCTTATTTCCTCTTTCACTCCCATTCAAAAAATCTCCAGCAATTGTAGGTGGATAAGGAGAACTAATTTCAAATGCCACACACACACACACACACACACACACACACACACACACACACACACACAATCTTCTTAAGTGTGTGTACAGTATGTGTATAAAGTGCCTATGTACTATATGTGTATATACAGCATACATGTGTATGAGGAGAGACATGGGCTTGGGAAAAAACTAATTAAAAAAACACAAGAATGTTTTTTTTTTATTCTGCATCACTCGAGGCGAAGAACAGAGAAATTGAGACAAAAATAGTACAGGAAGAGAAGTTTAATCCTTTAGTCTTCTACAGGCCGATTTATTGTTGTTGCGGGAATTATGCGATTTGTAAAGCAGGTGAAGTGGTTGTTTATGGCATCACTGTACATCTCCTTCACAGGCAGTCAGAGGCAGCAAAGCCTGCAAGATTTTGTGTGTGTGTGTGTGTGTGTGTGTGTGTGTGTGTGTGTGTGTGTGTGTGTGTGTGTGAGATGGAGTTGTATCACTCCTCGGACGGACAATCTTTGCTCCAGGCTTTAACGTCGAGTGGAGCTGTCAATCAAGTGATTCCCAAACTGGGTTGAGGGGTAAAGGTCAGGGCTGTGGGTGTCCCCTATTTCTATCAAAGGAAAAAGCAGTGGTGGAATGTAAGTTACCGAAATACTGTACTTAAGTACAAATGTGGGTGACTTTTCATATCTCTTTTTTCTCTTTTACTCCACTACATTAATCTGACATCTTAAATTACTATACTTACTATACAGATTTTTGCACATAAAACTTGTAGTTAGTTTATAAAATACAAGGTTTTATAATAAATTAAACTATCCAACAATATACAGGGCTCCAAGTACAGCTGAAATGATTAAACACGTAGTTGATTGACAGAACTGTTTTGATCGTTTCCAGTTTCTAAAATGTGAGGATTTTCTGCATTGAATACTTTTAGTACTTTAAGTACATTTTCCTGATGATGCATACATACTTTTACTTGAGTAACATTTTCAATGCAGGACTTTTATTTGTTAGAGTATTTTTTTACAGTGTGGTATTAGTACTTTTACTTAAGTAAAGGATCTGAATACTTCTTCCACCACTGGGGAAAAGATAGATTTCAAAGGCTTTTCCTCAACAAAAGACAGAAATTCTGAAGTAAATGCTAAATAATGATAACTATACTGTATGTGCACGTAACAGACTGTGCACTGGCCCAGTGCCAGGTGTGTGATGCAGCAAGCTGTGCTGGTCGCAGCATGACGTGCGTGTGCTCCCTATGTTGCAGCTTTTGCAATATGGATACAGTGCTGTGCATGTGTTTTACCTGTTCCAGCAGGTCTTCCACCTTCCTCTGCCAGCCCTCTCTTGCCGCCATCATCTCCAGTTCTTTCTGCTGGGAGATCTGAGTCAGCGCCGCCTGTTTATCTGCTTCATACTCCTCGCTCAACTCCTCCTTCAATAAACGCACCTCCTCCCTACGGAGAGGCAGGCAGAGTTTGGTAAAACAAAAAATAATTACATTTTATTGCATTTGTGCTCATTTTATCCTTTTGAAGGAGATCTGTACTAGGGCTGAACGATTTTGGAAAATAATCTAATTGCGTTTTTTTTCACCAATATTGCGATCGCGATTTAATATGCGATTATTTTTTAAGCTCTTTGTCTTCTGTATTATTCAACAAAGACAAGCAATAAATCATTGTATAGTATGAACACAAGATTAGATAGATTAAACAAACTGTTCTTTCCTGGAGGCCAAGCCTGTATGTGATGATGAAATTAGGTGATGCATGAATTTATATGACCATAACATCTTTTATTATTTTATACATCTTTATAACTACTTCAATCACAGTAGTATATTGAGCACTGACCAAGCCTAGTGTAAACATTCTTATGAAAGTCAGAAACAAATCACACAAACTAAAGTGCAGATTGCAGAAATATAAAAACAAATATGTGGCTTTACCACACTTAGTAGTATTTAGATTATTTAATTGATTGCACTTTTTAAACACTGTCTTTGAACTTTACTAGACAGTTAAATAAGTAAAATATACATATACATATATACAACGGTGTATTTTTTTACAGCGCACACAGAGGAGCTGCCTCCAGCCCCTCCCCCTCGTGAAGTTGCCATGACAGCGTCAACGTTGCACTTGCTCAGAGAGGCTATCATTACGTTACTAGTAGCCTAGCATGCTGCTGGTGTTCTTGCGGTGGGATTAACTGTACTAATAAAACCGTTGAAACAACGCAGCCACGCTGCTGTGAAAGCTCCCCGAACGTCATTTATCAGAGTCTGGTTGTTACCCCTCTCCGCGGTAGTCTCCTTCACTCCATATCTTTATAACGGAACTAGCTAACTGGAACTAACCGCTAATCAGAGCTAATCGTTGCTAAACGAGCCTTCAGTTCTGCGTGCCTGTATCCATTAACTGCATGTATGGACTCAAGCCCAAATAAAACCCTTCATTTTATTAAAATGGCTGTAAAAGTTTTAAACTACAACTCAGAGTTGTTTGAATGACAGAAATCAGCTCATGGTACGGTGTAGCGTTAGTGTGCCAAGTTGATGCTTTCTCTGCGGAGTGCAGACTGATTTGCCAAATCGCAGCATTTGCAATTAGGAAATCACGTTTTAACATATTACTGCAAATGCAATTAATCGTTCAGCCGTAATCTGTACAGTAAATATTGGATGCTTCTACAGTATAAGCTTGCTTCCAGTTGTGTTCATTTCCAATTCTTATTATAGCCAGGAGTGCTTTGGCAAAACAAGTGGACTTGTTATGCAAATAACTAGTGTGATTGTGAGACAGAGGGGGCGAGAGATGACAGATGAATGAGAAAACAAATGGGAAGAGCAAAACTCGAGAAACTGAGACTGACAGGCTGACAAAGAGTGTAACACATATGGAGGAAAGTTTTATTTTTATTTATTTTTTACCGCAGTGCATCTCTCCATTTCTGGTCCAAGTCATCGGCCATCTTGTCCATCTTCTGCTTCTCTTCTGTTCTGATGGACATCACTCTGGCATCATGCTGCTGTCTCTGGGTCTCGATCTCCTCCTTCAAACACAAACAGGTTAGCCTTAACACCCCAATATGTAAGAGTTTATAAAAAGGTAATAATTACTAAAGGTCCCATGGCATGAAAATGTCGCTTTATGAGGTTTTTTTTAACATTAATATGAGTTCCCCCAGCCTGCCTATGGTCCCCCAGTGGCTAGAACTGGTGATAGGTGTAAACCGAGCCCTGGGTATCCTGCTCTGCCTTTGAGAAAATGAAAGCTCAGATGGGCCAATCTGGAATCTTGCTCCTTATGATGTCATAAGGAGGAAGGTTACTTCCCCTTTCTCTGCTTTGCCCACCCAGAGAATTTGGCCCGCCCATGAGAAAGAGAGAGACATCATGAGCATGGCAGTTGGTCAAGGCCACACCCCCAACTTCCACCTTGCCCCCCCCCTCCTCCTCAATAGCATTTAAAGCTACAGACACAGAAATGGCACATCCAAAGGAAAGCTCATTGTGGGACTGGCTCTAGTGGTTGTAATTCTGCACCAAAGCTGAATTTCGGGAAAGAGACTTCAGATATAGTATTAGGGGACCACTAAGGCCTATATAAAAGCATCCAAAAAGCAGCATGTCATAGGACCTTTAAATACTTTATATATTTCAAGCAACAATTTAAGTTGGAATAAAGGCCTAAGGTTAAAATTGGTGATACTGTATGTAATTAAAATGCCTGCTATAATCCCTGTTCCAATAAAGTGCCGAAGTGATTGACACTTGGTGAAAGAGTGCTGAATCATTTATAACAACAATGTGAAGCTTTAAAGTAAATACATCTTCCTAAATTGCTCTCTCTAACCAGATGCAGCATTTCAATAGCTGAACATTGGATGACTCATAATGCCCACCTCCACATCTATTTATAATGCCACGGCTACAGGGCATTTATAATGCGCTGGTTCCGAGGCAGAAACTAAACTTGACCGGGTCAGCCGTTTCCTGCTGCTGAAGAGGCTCCAGGGTTTAACTGCTGAGTTGTTCATTAAAAAGACCTAAAAGCTTCTCTGTTCGGCTTCAAGGTAAAGTGCTTGAGTGGTTAAATCCAGACTCAAATGTTTAGATCCCAGAAATTATGTTTTTAAGAAGACATTTTCCATTTCAATTAACCTAAATATGTTCTGTGATATTGGTCATCACTGGGGTGCAAATAAATTATGTGTGTGTGTGTGTGTGTGTGTGTGGGGGGGGGGGTCTGTGATAGGAATGGAGCCAAAATTCCCATTTGTTGCTTTTCTTCATTGTTTTAACTTAGTTTAAGGGCTGCTCCAGGGGTTAATCTGGGGGTTTGGATATTTATAGTGATGGAGATGCTTTTTAAGCCAAATTTGGGTCCATATTGGGCTGACTCTCTCAGAGAAAGTGACTCATGGTGTCATCAGCATTTCAGACAAACAAGAACACTCAGTGGAGATGGGTCTCCTTTCACTGTAACTGAGCCCTGCAATTTGATCCTAATACTTTTTATTACATTGTACTGTGACATGTATCATGATTGAGACATGTAAATAAATAATATTTTTGAAGGCAAAAAATAGCATTTTACTGTTGTAGCTGGTCAAGGTGGAACTACTTTTACTTTGTGTACAGTTAGGAAGTTTAGTCCAGGAGTTTCCAACCTGGAGGTTGAGAAAATCTAAAGGGTTGTGAGATGATTATTGAGAGAGAAGATTAAACTAAAATTCTGCTTTATTTACATTCATATTTTGCACATTTCTCTCATCTTTGCTTTTTAATAATAATGATAAAACAGTACAATATTTCCATTAATATTTCCCCCAAATTGTAGTGGAGTAAAAGTACCTCTAATTTGTACTTGGCAGTACAGTACTCAAGTTACTTACCACCAGTGCTTAAAGTAAGAATACTAAAATAAAAATACTGTAAATAATATGACATTAGTAAAGCTCAACATTTCAACACAGCATATACTGTATATTGCATCATTTCTTGTATTCATTTGTATCCATTTTATTAAATTTACCAACCAAATATAAATTTTTCTAACAATCAGTACTGGGTTATCTTAGCACAAAATAGTCACAATATGTTTTGTGGAAAATAATCTGTACATTTTTATACTAAAAACTGACCAAAGTCGGGCGCCCGGATAGCTCAGTTGGTAGAGCGGGCGCCCATATATAGAGGTTTACGCCTCGACGCAGCGGGCCGCAGGTTTGACTCCGACCTGCGGTCCGTTGCTGCATGTCAATCCCCCTCTCTCCCCTTTCATGTCTTCGGCTGTCCTGTCAAATAAAGCCCTTAAAATGCCTAAAAAATAATTTTCACTGAACTTTTTCTGACCTTTTATAAAAGTAATGAGCTACTCACGGGTTCCGACCCTGCTAAACAGCTGATCTACAGTCACAGGGCCCGGCTGTCTCAGTTCTTGTGTCTCTCCTGCAATGAGCTCAGTGTGAACACAAGATGCAATCCTGTGTGAGGCTGGCCTTTTTTTTTTTAACAGTCCAAATCCTCTCTTTTTATAGATGCCGAGCTCTGGTGGGAAAGCAAGGAGCACCACTCTGCAATTTCATGTAATTATCCCTCCCCATTCAGTCTCTCCATCTCTTTTATCATCCCTCTTTCTGTCTTTTATTAGGCATTTTCTATTCACTGATTTTACGTGCGAGTTTCCACCAGCTGTGACTTGTTTCACTCATTTATATTTTAACTTCATCTTTGTGCATGTTTGTGTTATAGACAGCGTTACATTCAATTCATATGCTTTCCTATTTACATTTCAACCACTTTTGCTGTATCAGTTAATTATTTTGCAACGATTCAATTTTCCCAACATTATCCTCTATTAATATTTATTTAAAAAAAAACAAAAAAGTCTCTTTCCCTGTCTCTCTCTAACTCACCCACACTCTTCCTGTCCTCTTGTCTCTCCATACCAGCAGGGCTCTTTTCAAGCACAGGACCACTTTACCAAAATAGCCTCATCATCATTATTTCACAGCTGGCCTTCAGTAATGCACTTATTTCTCGAGTTAAATCTCATTTCCCGCTTACAAAATGTTCTCCCCCCCCAATCCCATCTCGCCATCCATCATTCCTTTTTCTTTCAAAATCCCTCCCTCTTTTGCTGAAACTTCGGAAGAACTAGTTACACTTAGATTTTTCTGCAAACACATCAGCAAACTCCACGAGGTTGAGGTTTGTTTGATTGACGACTGAGTGGCTGATAGTTGTAGTGACTAACAGTGCTGTCACATTGACTCGCTAGTTTAGTTTATTGGTTTATAATGTCGCGGACAGTCCCCCTAAATTTCCAGCTGTAGTCCCCCTGGGCCAATGGTGCAAACTAGGCAACGAAGCAAATTACTGACTGACAGGTTGAGTGTCAATGTGAAATGTAAGTGACTCTGCAGGTTAATAGCTTCTTAGAGACTCATATTTAGGGCTACTGTAGACTCTTTATTATACTATAAAACGAAAACCACGATTGGGATGGGTCATAACCATGGTCAACGCTGACCAGCTGGACTCCTGCAGTTTGCTCATCACACTGGCAGGGAACAAGAAAATTATACACATTAGAGCAATTAAGGTCACACCTAGAGCGTTCTCAACTAAAACGTAACCTTTTTGCCGATTTCTCTAGATCCAAACATCTGAGAAAATACTCCTGTGACACCTTCATTTGGGAGGTTTTAAGTGGCACCGTCTTTAATAGCAGTGCCATCTGTCAAAGACAAGCAGCAATACGTTGTCTTATTCGACAGCCATATACCTAACACCAACACATAAAAGCTACACTAAATATATTTTCGAATATAACTTTTTGTTAACACTTTATTGTATTGGTCCGTGACAACATCAAACATACTAATTATAAAGTACAGTTCAATTGTTACTCTTCCAATTAATTAAGATAGTCTTTCAGCTAAACATGCAAAAATGTGAAATCTGTCTACTGGCGAGAATACAATTTCACCTGCAGTATATTGAGAGTAAAGTTTCCAATAATAAGTAAATAATGGATGAATCTTTTCTTGCGGTAAAAGCAAATTACCATTTTTCCTATAATTGGTGACAAATGACGAAGTTATTTCCAGAAAATGTACCAGGAATTTATGAACCTGTAAAGTAAAACCTGTATTACGGTACTGCTAAACTCTAAATCCTCTTGGTTTTATCCTCAGTATTTCCTTCACCTGTAGGTCAGTTAGCAGGTTGCTGGTCTCTCGGACCCGGGCTCGAGTAGCGTCCAGTTCTGTCTTGAGTTTCTCCTGAGTTTCCCTCTGACAGCTGATCTGTGCCTGAGCTGAACTCATGTTCTGCTCCCCCTCTCTCACCAGCTCCTGGAAGTGGGACACCTAAAGGGATCAACAGAGGGGTTAATACAGCATCAGATTTTTTTTTTTACGTTTTAGGACTCTGAGTAGAGTTGACGTGACGTTTCGTACCTCCTGATTGGCCATATTGAGCTTGGCCGAGAGCTCCTCTTTCAAGTTGTCGAGTTGCTGCTGAAGGCGATCACGCTGCTCCTCCAATGACAGACGCTTAATTTCAAACTCCTGACTCATTTTCTGGAGAATTTTGAGGAGAATGAAGAAGGGAAAAAAAAGAGGAACAATCAGAAATTGAAGAATCAGATTTAGTCTAAAAACTTTATATTCAAATACCATCACCAAAAACTACAAGCAACTACAATTTCATGTTTCATTAGTGCATGTGTTTACTATGAAGGCCTAGCAGCTCGTTTTCATTTCTGTAGTATTCCTACTGACATCTCCTGAAAATATAATCTCTAAAAAAGGAGGGGAGTTAAGAAGCCACTGTCAATACCATTTGGGCCATAATATGGAGTTGTGGCAGTTGTGGAGTGTGAAGCATGGCTACTGAATGAAGGAGGGACACGTGAGTTGGCATTTAAACTTTAAAGGCCATCTCATTCAACCAGCCAACCGGTTTCTATAATCCTTCAAACCACATCACCAAATCCTTTCTGGGCCGCTCTGTATTTCTCTTATAAAATGCTCTTTTCCCCCCCTCTTTCTACTTCTTGGTTTGACTTAGTTTCTAGCACTGATATTTATAATGGATATGTTTTATAAAATACAAGCATCATTGTGTTTTGCTAGCATTGTACCAGTTGTTTAATACTGTACTGCTGAATAAACAGCACCATAGTATCCTAAGAGACCCTATTCATTTCACTGATTTCAAAAGTTTCCCCCTTATATGCTGACATAATGAGAATTTAGTAAATGCAAAACATGACCAAGTGTTTATTATGCAATCTTAGATCTTATTATACATTTTCCACACTGTTAATACTGCAGTAGCCATCCCTTTAATGTATCTGGTTGTATTTGATCATTGCAGACGATGCAAATGAATGTAAAAGATTTTGGCATCAATGCACTTTGATTTATCAGATAATTTATTCATTGGATGAGCCAAAAAGTGACATTCCCACCTGGTTATTTTATCTACAGTTTCTTGAATAGTATTGATTATATCCAGAAACTGCGCCATCACAATAAATGTATATCAATATCTTCATATAAAGCTGCATATATACATGTGATAGTTTGTGGTTTAATGCATATTGCCATTTCCTACTAGATATGCATTGGTTCAGTGTGTAAATAATCATTCACCCCCTTGAGTTGTCTGATGGTGTGAAACGCGCAAGTTGTAACCGTGTGAAGCTCTCCAAGCTCTACCTTCCTTCCCATACAACGTGAGGAAACTATAAAGCAACCGCCTATCTCATCTTAGCCACATGGGAGCCAACCAGTAATCCACATCCTCTCTCTTTAACCCAATTACAGTAGATGTGCCTGTAACATATTGCTTCCAACCTTTCACAAGGCTCAAGGTTCAATTTATCCTTCCATAAAAAACATGGAAATTACTAATCAACCTATGCCAAATACAAAAACATTGAGAACACCCACAAAATAAAACCAGATAATTATACTGTATTCCACAATAAAAACTAGAGCGTACAAAACTAGGATTGAAATAAATTGCATGTGTCCCCTGTGGGATAACAGAGCTTATACAAATGGTAGCTCAAATCAAGCCATCTGATTGGTTCATAGCCACGATACAATGATAACCATATATACAACGGCTAGGATTCGTAGTCGACTACTATTTTGATCATCAATTAACCGTTTGCAGTGCAAACATTTGATGGCTCTAGCTTCTCAAATGTAACAGTTTGCAGTTTTCTTTGTTTATAGTAAATTGGAAATCTTTGGCTTTGTGTCAAATGAAGACATTTGATGACATAACCTTGGGTTCGAGGACATTGTGATTAACTACTTTCTGATGTTTTTTTAAGACCAAACAATTAACCGGGGAAATAATCAGATTATGCCAATTAAACTCTCATTATTGCAGACCTAGTCTTAACGTTCAATAAGACAATCCATACTGTTGACACTGATCTACATCAACATCCAACCGCTGGTTGTCCAGACAACAGCTAAAGACAAAGACAGATTACTGTGTCTTAGTTACATTTATCTGGCTACAACCCACCACATGAATTAATTAATTAATTAACATCCACAGAAGAGCAGTAAGCAGACGGGAGATTAGAGATATGAGCGGAAAGCCATCTCATCTGGGCTTAAAGGTCTAATGTGTAGGAATTTTTCCCATCTAGCGTTGAGATCATATATCGCAATCAACTCTCTCGCGCCACGCAGTTCAAAGTACGTATTACAGCTACGGTAGCCTTCACGCTTCAAAAAGCCGGTCTCTTGCTCTTTTCAATATCCTTTTTCTTTTTCTGGGCAAAGAAGAAGACTCCTGTTCCTGAAATTTGGATTTTGAATATGTGTGGTCCTCCATGTTTCCTTCTTCAAACTTGCCGGGGCCGGGGAAGCTACGATACCCATTAGCAGCATTAGCAGCAACTGTGAGTTTATCATGTGACAGCGAAAACATGAAAGGCGGAGCAGTATGTCCTGTATGTCCCTTACCGGCTAACGTATTTCAAGATGGGGCATGAATATGGAGCGTCTACCCCAGTTCATGTGAACGCAAATGTAAAATTTCAAGCCAAAAGGAATACTTGGAATTGATGGTGGTGGTAAATATTCATGAAAAAGGACAAGTTTGTGAATGGGCAACACAGATTTTGATAATGAACAACTAAACACGTTACACACTGGACCTTTAAGTAGACTGGTGAATTCTGAATTAATACAGTACAAGCAATTTGTGGAATTAATCATTTTATTGCCTCGCTTCAGAAACTCGTTAATATCTTGCTGACAGACATAAAAGTTGAAAGTAAAAACGATGAAGATTACTTTTTAAAAATTCTGTTCTGTCTTCTCCGTCTACATCCTTGTCTCACCCTCCCCGTCTTCCTACACCCGCTCTAATTTCGCTTTAAATAAAAGCTGACATTAATCTAAAGACGACACGGCGCAGCACCACTCTGGCTTACATAATATTTCCTTTTTCATCATTTCTCTCGCCCCTCTCCCCATCGCTCTCTTTCAGGGAATCTATAAACACACACACACATGCTCACACACACAGCGCTCTCTCTTGGCTTGAAGGCAGGATTTAATGTCAATGAAAATCAACCAATTAGCAGTTAGTTCTAAACAGCATTGGAAGCATGAGCTTGAGGATGGGGGGGAAGAAAGAAAAAAGAGGAGAGATATAGGAAGAGACAGAGGGGGAACATTGAGTTCAAAATTATTTAAAACTCAAAATGTGTGTAATCATTTCAGAGGCAGAACATAAGCTGTATTGTTGAAGGAATAGTCTTTTTGAGACACAATGTTGGGAGTTACTTTATGGTAGTGATATATCATGCTGCCTTAATGCCTCTGAGCTCATTCACTTGCGCTGGATGTCAACAAGCTCCAGTAAGAATGGGATTCTTAATGTTAACGCTGAATGCAGGTGGAGCCATGTCAGCGTGAATAGATTGGGTGTAATGTGCTGTACGGGGCTGCAAGCAGGAGGAAAACAAGCGCTCCTCCCGTTTAAACATTCAAGGAGAAACTAATATTGCTGACCAATCAGATAACGACAACCACTTAGTGCCATTCTGGTGATGTCATCCTGCATCGTCAGCCCGACATGGACCCACGTGAGGAAATCATAATTCCGGTCACTGACAGCAGGTCATGCAGCACCTAACGGCTCCTTATTTGTGTTTGTTTATGTATTTATGGTATCACAAGAGGGCTCACCAAGAAATAACAGATGAGCATTATTAGTAATAACCCAGTACCAAGTAGTCAAACGATGCCTGCATTTGATCCTTTTTTAACCCAGATCTAGAATTTAAAAAAAAAAAAAATATATATATATATATTTGTATGGTTTTGCTCGCAGCCAATCACTGCAAGTGCTCTTCGATTAAATGCGATGCGTGATTGGCCAACTACTGCAGCAGCGACAACCCTTACAGTCTGTGGTGAAGTTGGCAGTTCAGCGTGACGAGATGCCTCCACACATGATAGGTATCGAATGAAGTAGAAGAAAGAAAAAAAAAGGTATCAAATGAAGTACTCTATTGGTATTGGTATTACTTTAAGGGTACTGGTATCATTAGTAAGAAACAGTACAGTCCTCCTCGCTGCTTACAACCATTTGTTGTTGGAAATGTAATGCTTAATTCATTTGTAAATTCATTTAAACAGTGTAATTTGATTTGTTGTTGGCAAGAAGGTCATTTGTATTCACTTCATGCAGCCCCTTTGAACTCAAGACAGAGGGGAGAGAGAATGAGTGAAAAAAAGAAAAGTGGAGGAAGAAAGAAAAATGACGTGACTGAATTAAAGCCGCAGAGGGAAACACAGGGAGAGAGTGATGTTGTTTTCACGTCTGAGTCTGAATGTTGACCTAATTAAATGTGTGCAGTCAGTTAAGGGAGCTGCTCATTTCTCAGGGAAACATATTTCGTTTACGAATGAGGCCATTTCACTATGAGGAGGAAATTAAATTGAAATTAAATTGAAAAGAAAGAAAATCCTGAGTGCAACACTCAAGAATCGGATGTAATTTCTGTTTTCATATGAAAATTGGGAATTTCAATTGCGACCTGTTGCATGTTTTACCACCGTGGGGGTCTATATACAGTATAAGGTTAATGAGGATGTCTACTTTCATAAAAAGGGTATACAAACGTAAGACAAACAATCTCAGGAACCGTTTTCCTTGGACCATGTTCATATGTGTCCACATATCTTAAAATAGTCAAACCACAAGAGAACAACTCTCGCTGAGCTTGTGATTTTGTTTGCGGCGACATTGACAGCGTTGTTTGACAGCAGTGTGTAAACAGAAGACTCAGCCATATGGTAAAGAGAAACACAGCTGTTAGGGTTTCGTTCTTTAAGAATGAATTACTTGTCACTCCTATAGCATTTATTTGAACCAATATGTAGATATGTATACTAGGGGTGTGAATCTTCACTGGTCTCACGATTCAATTCAGATTATCCTCTTAACGATTCAATATGCCGAATATTACATCACTTCCTCAACATAATTATATACTGCTACACGTGGTTTTCATCAACAAATTCAAGAATGAACTTCCCTTTTTATTGTATCTGCTCTTAAAAAAAGACACTTCCTGAGTGTAGTGGAGTCTGAACACAACAGACAGACAAAAATAAATAAAAAAATCAGTGACTTGAAAATCAACAAGTAACATCAGTAGGCAATAATCGATTATGGTCTGTCACTGCATCGATGCCGAATCGCCTAGGTTATACCCCTAATGTATACACCATCTCAAACCACAGGGGAAAAACATTTTACCATTATTCTTGCCATATTGTGTAGTAGTGATGATTACATGGTTTGATGATTTTCCATGTATCAAAAATGTCCTGTTGTACATTTTTACTCACTCCTGTATCATTACAAAACAACTCAAGTGAGATGTTTTCGTTCTTTTTCAAAATTAAAAAAAGAACACTAGCACAAAAAAAGTGAAATTATAAATGCTAACATGGTACTTACCGTCATGAGGACTTTCTTCTCCTCCTCTTTCTCCTGCTGGGCCTCCTCCCTCATGGCCTGGTGTTTCTCCTCCATCTCTTCCAGCGCTCTGACCTGCGCCTCCCGGAAGCGATGCATCTCCTCCTCGTAGTGTGCTCTCAGCCTGCAGAGCTCCTTCTCATAACCCTGGTGCTCCTCACGCAGAGACTGAGGAGAAACAATCGAGGACAAAGAAGTAGGGCTGCACAATTAAATCGCAATATGGATTAGTGCAATATCGCAAGTCACGGAGGGGGTTAAAGTGCTTATATTATGCTTTTTGGCTTGTTCCATTTCCTTTATTGTGTTATATATATATTTTTTTGTGTGTATTGTATATGTAATGTAATGCAATGTAATAGGCTTCCAAAGTGAAAAAGCCCAAAGTCCACCCCAAAGGGACTTACCATCTCCAACAGAAACCACTGTTCACAAACTGCTCCAAACAGCTCTATTGTAGTCCAGCCTTTACTTCCGGGACGTACATGCATCACTTTGTAACACACAGTTATAGTTATAATGCTCGCTTAACTGCTAGCGTGGCACGTCCTCATACTCTGCTTCTGACTGGCTAGCAGTCCTTACCTAGCTACTGTGCATGTGCAACTCCCAACAAAGATGGAACAGAAGTGAGATGTCTCACTCTGTAGCTAAAACAGAGAGCTCAACACACAGGGTGAAAAGAGGAGCTGCAGCAATGTGCAGTACAACAAAAATTTGGTGTTTTTTGAAAATTAAACCATGTAAACCTATTCTGATATAACCTCTAAATACAATGATGAACCTGAAAATGAGCATAATATGAGCACTTTAAAGGCAAACAATGTGTCAAACCATTCTGAATTAAGTATTGTGGTGCTGCAGAGACGTCCTGGCCTACAAAACGTATCCTACAGACAAAATGTTTTTTTTTGTTGATACAAAAATGATCATTCCTCTCAATATCGGGAATCATATCGCAATAGCTGTCAAAATAGTAATTAGATATTTTCCTCATATCGTGCAACCCTACAAAGAAGTTTTGTCTTTATACGATAAATGGTCCGTTTTCCCCCCCAATCTGCACTGGGATTAAGGAAGGGTTAAAAGCACCTGTTCTAGTTTGAGCACTTGTTGTTTGTGCTGGTCATTAGAGGCCTGGCTCTGGTTGAGCAGAGCCTCCCTCTCCTCCTCCAGCCGGCTGATCTTCTCCTTCAGCCGGCTCTGCTCCAGATCCAGGTTCCTGATGGTCGCCTCATGGGACATCTGGGTGGCCTGCAGGGAGCCAATCTGACCTGGGAACAGTCAAACCAAAATCCCAAGTGTGTCAAAGAGGCACCACAGTAGGCAATCAGAACTAGTTTGGATCTGTTCAACACACTGAATCAAATCTCTACCACAGGCAACCTTTCAAATTTGAGCCTTTGCTTCTTTTTTTTTTTATTCGTTTCATCAACATTTACTGCAACTGGAGTTGTTGAACAAAAAGTATCCGCTATTCGAGTTCCTGTAAGAAAAGACACGCTGCTCATGAAACTTGTAGAGAACTGGTAAATGGGACGGTAAAGTAGTGTGGTACATTTTTGACTGAAATTGAGTGGACAGAAAGAGAGCAGATGTTCCAAAAGGAGAAAGTAGTCACAAGAGCGTTTACATGACAAATGTTCCTTTTTTGAATGAATTATAAAAAGGTTTAATCCAGAGCTTTCAAACCTCTTCCCAAACAAACCAGTTTCCATTAGGATTTTTTTTTTCTTATTCTGATAATTTGTAGCAGTGAGACAGAAGGAGTTGTAATGTCATGAGAGGTAACTAGGGAAGGCTAGGGTGCAATAAAGCTAAACAAACAGGCAAAATTAGAAGGTTGAAAAGAGGCTTTATTCTTCCTGGAAAAGCAAAAGATTCTTTAAAACTAAACAGAATTCCTCAACAGTGATCAACATCAAGTGTCCAGTACTTCCCTGCACCCTTTGTTATGCTTTCTGTGAACCTCAATCCTGCTTCAATTAGATTGCTTAAACACCTACACCTAGGTGAGTGGTGAGGCATTCTGGGAACTGTAGTGGATGCCCCGGCAGCCATTTTGTGATGTGGCTGCCAATCCTGTCTGGGAATGTAGCATCCCTCTACTACCTGGCCCCTTGTGATGCCACAGAGTCTTAAGATCTTCAGGATGTGAATGGCAATGTGTTTACAGAGCCTGCTCTAAAGACTGTCCAACAGCACAAGTTAACACTATATGTTTTTGTTCATTCTGACTAGGGGTGGGAATCACAGGGTACTGCATGATGCAATACGCGATACATGGCTCACGATACCGATAATATCACAGTACAGGAATTCTGCTATAATCAATATATTTCTAGACAATCCTATAATGATACATCACGATATCGGTCTGACTATGAATACAAAATGCTGTGAAAAGGTTAAGTTTTCTCTCTTTATTCACTGCAAGTCCAAACTGTTAGAAATCAGCACTGTGTTTTTTCAGTCTATAAATTAGAGCAACTATTGCTCCAGACTTTTTATTATTATTATTATTATTATTATTATTATTATAACCTTTATTTAACCAGGAGAAACCCATTGAGATTGAGACCTGGCCAAGACAGGCAGCAGCATATAAAAAACACATAGTTACACACAAGAAACACAAGAGGACAAAGTTAATAGAACTAAAATAAAACAAAGCAATTCACATTACATCAATTTAAAATAGCCATTTTTGTAACCAGGAAAAAATATTGAAAACACTGACATCTTAAAGAGTCTCCCTCCATTTCTTGAATTGAAACAAAAGCCTTATTTCCCTGTTCTGTGCACGCATTAGGGACAGAAAGCAAAATGATGTCCTGAGAACGTAAGAAGTGCCGACCAGCACTTTTCCACGTGATAACAAATGTAGGGAGGTAGCACACCAAGCATCACCTTATAAAGAAAGTTATACAAGCGACAGATCCTACGGGTCGCCAGAGCAGACCATCCTACCCGAGAGTACAACTTGCAGTGGACTTAAACGTGGCTAGGACATCTGTTATTTTCCTCTGCTGTCGGTCATCCCGTTGAAAACCTCTTCCTCTTTGGCTAGTTATCTTATGTTCAAGTTTCCCTCATTCATGTGTTGAGTGCCTCGAGAATCCATCAAGTAGCGATGCTGGGAGCAGGTAAAATCTATTTAGAGTGCCTTATTTTATTAATTAAAACATCAATATTTGGCGCCAGTGTATCGATTCTGGTATCGCACGAAGAAGGACAGCGATATATTGCCGTATCGATATTTGGTCCCACCCCTAATTATGACTATTGGTCAAATTCTTGCAGTTGCAGCGAATGTTTAGAATCCAACCTGGGGCCAAATGTATAAAGGATGCATATTCACCATTTCCCACATGTAAATGAATTAAAAAAACAAAACAAAAACAGATGCACTTTACACATACGTCAGACCAGCATACACAAGGATGCTAGTGCTATGAAAAGGTAGAGAGAGGAAATCTAATAATAAATTAGCATAAGTAGTTTTTTTGCACTTACGGTCTATGAAATTGCGCTTCATCTAAAAGACTGGTAGAGCAGACAGTAGTATTGATATACAATTAGGTAATTAAGTGCATTTATGAATAACTACTAGAGTTTTTGCACGGTTTCTCAGTTTCACAACGACTGAGATTAATATAACAGAACAATGCATGGCCCTATAAATCTGACTTTTAGTCATTTTAATGGTGAGTCTACACAGCTTTAAGTGGCCCCAGGTGGACAGTAGGTAGTTATCGCTTTCAAATTTGTCTCTACATACACAGAGTCCCTTTATCCTCGTGTTTGGGTCCATTTACAATAAGCCACAGCTGTTTTTCTTAGCAAGGCAGCTGTACCCTGTGTGCCTTTTTCATCTCATTTTTGCAATTTGGTAACTTGAAAACATTTGCTAGTACACCTAAGTACACCTTCTCTAGAATGCACACAAGCTAAATCGAAAGTGAGCGACAACCTCATGCAGTTCACCGCAACAGCTACAGTACAGGAATGTCCAGGTGACTACTTTCTGATTTTATGTTATCAGAATCTCTACAATAAGGTGGTGACTAAAATGCTATCATGACATCAATAGTAATAATGGAAGAAAAAAAAAACATGAGAATAAGCCCCAGGCTGAAAAATATTTCCCTTTAACAGATGTGTAAAACATCTGTATATTTTATTAGTGAATGACAATAGGTAGAGGAACATCTTACTGGCTTTATGGAGGATTTCAGTTGCCTGCTGTTGAACTCGTTCCCTGCTGCCGTCTAGTTCATACTCCGTGTCCTTCAGCTGCATCACCCAGATCTCTCCGTCCTGGATGGCCTCTTCCAGCTGTTTGTGCAGGTTCTGCAGCACACACAGAAACACACAGGCATACTCACCACTACACGGCAGCAATGCAATGCAACAACATATTTTAAAACCCAGTCATATCTCTCCCTCTGCAGCCTAGAGTCACATAAACCTATCCAGCTATTCAGACTCTGCAGATTTGCCTGCAGGACCATCAGTGCACACCACATTAAATTTCCTACCAAAAAAACTGGGATTCTTGAAAATCTTTTTCACCCTGAGGCTTTCATCTTTGTGTGTGTTTTCTGCAACTGTTTTTCATCCAATTTAGCCCACTTTCCTACCCACATTTAACTAAAAGAAGACTCTCATACTATTTGTGCTTTGTTAGGAATACTGTAAATACAAGAAGAAATTGGTATGTATTGGTTTGTATGTATGAGCAGCAGTAGTCAGCATGGCTTAGCACTATTCAAATGTGGTTATTAACAAATCAGTGTTTGGTTTGCCTAAAAAAGAAGTGCATCATGTCCATCAACACACACACACACACACACACACACACACACACACACACACACACACACACACACACACACACACACACACACACACACACACACACACACCTTGATAGTTCCCTCTGCGTTGGCCAGCGATGTCTGCAGTCTGTTGGTCTTGTCTCGGTTCTCTCTGGCTTCCTCCTGAGCTTTCTGAAGCTCACTCCTCAGCTTGGACAGAGAGCGCTGCAGCGCTGCTTCCTGAGCCTGGAACTCCTTACGAAGCTCAACCTTCACATGAGCAGAGACTTACATCATTCACTCTGGGAGATGAAGACATCCAGGCAGTCGGCTGTGAAAAAGCTCTGATAAATCCACTGGATGCTACCAAGCAGCAAGTGCCAAAAACTGCAGTTCATCGAGGGGCCACTCTAAGGCTAGCTCGGCCAAAAGGGAGTCAATCCTCATAGACCCCCATGTTAAAATGCCCAACATTACAGCAGAATTAAACATGTAGTTCACCATTCATGAACACTGTGGGGGTGGGGGGTGGTGAATTCTTCAATAACTTACCCATTTCAATTATATTCAGGCTTAAAGTTATGCATAATTAAGGGTGTTCCGCTTTGAGTGACAATTGGATGCGTGTCACAGGTTGTTCTGCTTCCCCCATTGACCATTACAAATAAATGAATGCAGCTTGACGGCCATCTAACTTTACTTGCATCTGTTGTAATGCCAACTTTTATTTGTTTGTGTACTGTATCATTTTTCATCAATACGCTCTTGTTTTGTATTGATGTGTCTGTGTTCTTGTTTTACCTCGGTCCTTTTCCAGGCCAGCAGGTTCTCAGTGGTGAGCTGGTGTGTTCTCCTCATGGCCTCCAGCTCCCTCTCATAATACTCCTGAGCCTTGCCCAGCTTGGCCTCGAACTCCTCCACCAGACGGACCTTGTCCTTCGATATCTCCTCCACCCTCTCCATCAATGCCTCCACCTACACCGAGAGACAGAGAAATGGAGAGCAAGTCTTTGTGTTTTGCCACGATACATTCATAAATCTTTGGAATGAAAACGCCGTAAAAACTGTAAATATATTGTGTACATTAACCATCTTATCTGTTTTTTTAGAAGATTATTCTTTGGTAAATCTGTTATATTGGAACAGTTGAGAGGAAAGGAAAAATGGGAATAAAACAAGGGGATGACATGCAACAAAGGTCCATTTCCGAATTATAACCACTGCAGGTTTATATTATACTCATAAGCCAACTGCACTAACAAAACAACCCTATTGTTTTCAATTTTCAATGCCAAAAACACTTACTAATAAGCCTCCAAAACAGCAATTACCCCTTCAAGTAACTTGCTGTATAAACTCTCCACAAAAGCCCAAGATAACATGCTTCCATCCAGAAATGTTGGGCTTTTAAAACACTATCTAGCTTCCTTCTTCTCTCACTCTTAGCCCACCTCTTGTCTATGGAGCTCAGCCAGTTTCTCCTGGTCTTCGGTGGAGGTGGCGCTCTGGTTCTGCTGGTTGTTGAGGAGTTCCTCCACCTCCTGGCGGTGGGTGGCCCTCAGCTCCTCCAGCGCTCGCCGTTTATCCGCCTCAAACTGGGCCTGAGCCTGGCTGAATGCCCGCAGCTTCTCCTCAAAATCCCGACGCATCTCCTCCACCTATTGAAACCACGAAACATATTCTATTCTGTTTGCATCGTTCATGTGGTAATTGCCAACTCAGTCTCAGCCTGTGCCAAGCTAAATGCTCACAGCATCACTTGAAAATCCCTCTGTTGTAATTGGAAAAGTGCAAAAATATTTAATTCTATTACCTTATGCTGTCAGTATACTTATTTGTTATTTCTCTCAGTGCCAAAACAAATGCTTGCAGCTTCTCTAACGTGTTGAAAACGACAGTAACAAAGAAACTTGCTGTAACATCAAAAACATCTGACAGACATGAGGTGGAAAAATATACAAAAATGTAATATGGGATGGGATGTGATGACAGCAGACTCGTTCAGGTTGGTCAAGAGGGCATCTCTTTGGTCAAGCTGGAAGTGGACAGTGTGAAGGCAGTGGCAGAGAGGAAGACAAGGGACAACAGCAACGCTAACATACACCAATCCCAACATAGATGAACTGAAGATGAACTGAGCTCATTCAGTCACCAGCTCGGCACGTCTAAATGCACTTCAGGAGTTGATTTATGCCCACTGCTGTCAGACTCTTCAAAAGCAGGCGTAGATGATATTGTGTCACGCGTAGGACGGTATGATATGATACATGACATGACATATCTAATCATATTGGATTGATATTTAGTTATCCTACATCTTTATACATTCTATATGGTTTTATTGTAACTTTATATAATTTCTGCTTAATGCTTATTGGATTAAATATATCTCATCTGGCCTGGCAACGCCTCGCGTTCCCCACAAAGAGCTGGGAAACATTAGCCTGCTGTCCCCGCAACCCTGCCCTGGATAAGCGGATGAAAATGGATAGATGGCTTATTGGATTATTGGATAGCTAATACATCTAAAAGATGCTGATGCTTAACAGAGAAGATTGGATATCGTAACACCCACCATGTCAAGCTTTTGACCATTCGTAGATAAAATATCAAATGTTGTTGTTGTTGTTAATCTAAAAAGTGGTATAGAGTATATTAGTGGAACAGCAGTGACGTGTTGTGTGTTAGGCATACCGTTACCACAGCAGTGGCATATACCAGTTAAGAATAGACATAAAGCAGCATGCCATTTGTACTTTGAGTTACCTTGTCAGTGTTGCATACTAGTACTAATAAGGATAGTAGATCATATGTATGTTTACCTGCATTAAACAGGGTCAGTGAATCACAATGCATCTTGTTCCTCCCAGTGCAAAAACAGCAGAACATAGGCTTTTAATGGACTGTGTGATTATATGTTGTCTGTGCGTTTGTGCGTGTGTGCGAGTGTGTGTGTGTGTGTGTGTGTGTGTGTGTGTGTGTGTGTGTGTGTGTGTGTGTGTGTGTGTGTGCGTGTGTGTGTGTGTGTGCGTGTGTGTGTGTGTGAGTGTGTGCAAAGCCTTACCTCTCTGCTCATAGAAACCACTCTCTGTGTGTGTTGGGCTTCAGTGCAGAGCTGTGAATCCTCCATTCTCTGTCTGTACATCTCAAACTCTGCCAAAGCCTGACAGTAACAAAACATTACAACAGCCTTGTTACATTATTTTACATTAGCAACTGCAATACATTACATTACGCAAATGGACTGCAATCACATGCAATCACTGCTATATTATATCACAAGATTATTAGATGTCATTCAGCTAAATTCCGATTTAATTAATTCCATTATTTAAATGCGGCTGCAGAACTATGACACAACATGACATGAAAATAATGCCTTTGGAAATAAATTGTCTCTATAATTTATGGATATGTGAAGCTCTACAAAATGTCCACTTTGAGCAAACAGAAACAAACAAGGCGTCACTAAACACAACCAAACTAAATGAAGCTCCCGTGGTGCCCAGCAGCAGTGAGTGACCTGTCTCTTCATGTGCTCGTGGAGATCGACAGATTCTTCCAGACTGGCCAGCCGCCGCCTCAGGTCCGCATCGTCCACCATCTTACTCTTGTACTGCATGATCTTGTCTCTGGTTTCGGTCACAATGTGCTGGACCTGAGCAGCAAACAGCAAACATTTTGAAAGGTGCAGAAATAATTTAACACAAGAATTCAAGTCACAGTTTGGTCTCATAAATGACTGAATGTATACAGCCAGTTTGACGATATATAAAAAAAAAACTCACAATATGACATTGAACTATTTTGTTCCATTGCAACATGTAGAGGATTTCCAAAACCCAAATACAGAGTGGGTGGAAAAATGTAGAAATAGATAAAAAGCGCAACAACTGCTGTCTCCAAATGTTTCCTGGCAGGAGAGAAAAGTTCCACTTTGAAAATGTAACACTTGAAAGCAACACAAATTAAATTAACAGCTTGGACTATGGTACACTAAAGCTTCTCTCTGAAAGCAATCTGAATGAAATTAACATTTAAACCAGTTTCATATTGGCTTTGATCTTGTTCTTAAATAAACATATCATGGTTTTTGATCTAGAGCCAGACTTATCCTATTTCTATGAAAGCAGTCCAGAATATCAGCTGTATGTTGAATTAAAAACAGAACTTTTTTGCAGCAGTTGAAGCGTGGTTGCAGTTTATTCAAGGTAAAAAACAGCAAAATGACATGGGTAATAATCACACCTTGATGCATCACTCAAATTCTAGACTGCAGATGGAGCACATACATACTCGTGACAAATTAAAGGAAAAGGGTGAATGCAGGATTAGTGAAGCATAATAGGAGCAGATGCTTCTAAATATGGCATGGGGAGTATGGACATGATGTGAATCCAATCCTGTTGCCTTTACAGTAGGGCTGCACAATATATCGTTTTGTTTATCGTCATGGAAATATCAACTGGCGCAATAAACACATCGTGAAAGGCTGTGACATATCGCAAAAGACACTCAGAGATTTTTTGAGTTAGTTGAAAGAAAATATAAAAACTGCACTTTAAAATGTTATTGACATTTTCTTTTTTTTTCTTTTTTTTTTTAGTGGTGCCTTATAGTCAATTCAATGTTCAAAGTGTTCAATAAAAGAATGTTAGAAAAAGGGTTTCCTTACATTTGTTTTAAATTCAACAAGCAATTTGTTATACAGAAAGCAGCAGAAAGGCAGAACTGAGTGCAGCATTGACCTGCTCCCTGCAGACAGCTAAAATACAGTACGGTCAGACTTGACACCAAAATTGCAGCGCGACAGGATTGCCTCCTGCCCCTCTACACCCACTGCAGCACACTGCCAGTCACTAAAATACTGAGCAGGCTCCTCACTCAGGAGAATGTCACTTCACCACATTTCTCTGAAGAAAAAAATAAAATAACATTTAAACACATACTCTCTATCTCATGACAACTTTACTCATTTCTGGAATAGTGAGAGTGTTTGTGTTAGTGATGGGTAGCGACCGTATCCACATTTCTGTGCTCTATATAATAAATACAGGTATTTGGTGCTCTGTTGTGTCCGTACCTCGTCCTCGTGGGCTTCTTTCAGAGACTCAATTTCTTCCTCATGCTCGTCGTTCTTGGTGTTGAGAGCATAAATTACCTGGAGACAGGAAGAGAATTAGACGACAGAATGAGGACGGGATACATAGTTCTTATTAACTGTTTCGGTATCAGATCAATAGTTCTACAGTGAAGAGTGAAGCTCAGTTCTGCATTCAGAGTGCAACAAAATCAATAGCAACAACATATCAGCAGAGGAGAGAAGTAGGTTTCGCACACTGATTAAAGACAGCGTTATCCAAAGACAGAGTCGTGGATTCACAGCAGTTGCTTTAAAAAAAACTCTCACCTACTTTTTCTGAAGTGTTTTGTGTCTCAACCTTTCTTTACCAATCAGTGTTTCATAACGAAAGCTAGGCCTGCACGATTCGGGGAAAAATATGAATCACAATTTTTTAGCTTAAAATTGATATCACGATTCTCTGCCACAATTTGTTTTCTCACAAAGTGTAATGTTTATTGCACACATGAACCATGACAAAATAAAACAAATTGGCAGTACCAAACATAGATTTTTTTTTGGCACCTATAGCACACTGCGCATCACCACAAGCCTGTAAACACAGAGGCTTCAATGAAGAGAAGGGAGAGCATTGCAGCGCTTGGGAGCGCTTTAAAACCTTTTTTATATTATGTTTAAAACTCACAGAAGAAAGTAGTAGCGTTTGTGATGCAGTCGGCTCGTAAAATTAAATGAGAATCGAAGTCATAAAATAAATAAAAATAAATAAATAATTAAATTCTTTTTTAAATCAAAAAAAAACCCACTAAATTATAATTATTTAAAAATGAAATCGTGAACAGGGTGAATCGAGATCGCGATTTTATAACGATTAATCGTGCAGGCCTAACGAAAGCCAAGAAAAGCTGGGCTTTTTTGGAAAAAAAGCTTGACATGGGTAGACCTACAGTAACAAACTGAGCCAGGGTTACACCACACGCAAAGCCAAAGGAGCCCAGACGCCGTCAAACACAGCAAGTCACAACAAAACAAGATGGAGACAGAAAGAGAAAGCTGTGATAGCCAAACATGTGAAATCACCGCCCTGACGAAGTTCTTTGTGGCAAAAAGCTTAGATAACAAATTTGGTGCAATGGAGTTATGTGTGAACATGTTTTAACCTTTTTTTACATTTCTCAGTAAACACAAAAATGAACTAAAATCCCATATGGTTCTCAGATACGGTCCCCTGAAGGTCTGCTGGCTGTGGCACTCTCCACAAAACAAGCCTAAGTGAAAAACATCTTGTCAGTCATGCTTGCACTCTCTCTCCCAGATATATAAGTAGGTTTTATAGGTGCTGCAGCTAAATGATATGCAGAAGGAGCTTTTAAAAAAAAAAGCTTAAGCTTCAGCAAATTGAAGCCCCCTGTGAGCAGCTAATATTCAGTCATGGTCAGCTGAATTACAGCCCCGCTGGCATTAGAACTAGAAGCTCCACATTTTGTTCCACTTAAAGGTGAGGTGAAAATTTCCATACAGTACGTAATGGACACATACATGGTAATTATCCTCTGTAAGGCATAATGACACTGGCATGTAATTATTATTTTCTGGCTTTTACACACCACTTGGATCAACATCAAAGTGATAATCAGGGCTCGGAATTCTCTATTTTATTGAAAGCTCCATTATACAGCAAATACTAAAACCACTGCTGTCAAACATCTGCACCTCAACCCCAGATAACATTTATTACACACTGTATAGGTGCCTCATCAATTAACTGTAGTGATCCTAGGGCTGGGCAATATATCGATATTATATCGATATCGTGATATAATACTAGATATCGTCTTAGATTTTGGATATCGTAATATCGTGATATGACATAAGTGTGGTCTTTTACTGGTTTTAAAGGCTGCATTACAGTAAAGTGATGTACTTTTCTGAACTTACCAGACTGTTCTAGCTGTTCTATTATTTGCCTCTTCCCCACTTAGACATTATGTCCACATTACTGATGATTATTCATCTAAAATATAAGTGTGAAGATATTTTGTTAAAGCTCCAATAGTCAACCCTAGAATATCGCCGCAATATCGACATTGAGGTATTTGGTCAAGAATATCGTGATATCTGATTTTCTCCCTATCGGCCAGCCCTAAGTGATCCCCAAAGTGTACTCATGTCTGTTTGGCTAACTTAACAAATGCCCTTAAAGGCAACATGGTCTTTTTTATCTCTATACATTTTAGGATTAGACAACAAGCCTCTTTGGGTTAACCACTTGCCTTATTCTCATAATGATCATGTTTGTCAATTAGTGTTTCTGACATATGTCATGTCATGGTTTCATGTAGGGCTGGATGAATACCCTATGGTTTTAAAAGTGTCAGTCTCTCCTCCTAAGATATTTATAGGTGCTGCACTCAGTTGTTCACCCACAACATGACAGAAGAAGTCGTGAGAAGAATGAAAACACATAAGAAAGAGAAGATTAAACCCTGCCTCTGTGGGAGTGGTTATCAGATTGTCTGCTTTCGGAAAGTTACAACGATTGTCACCGCCACCCCAATATCTGTTGTCAGAAAGAAGGCTGTTTGATGACAAGCCCTTTGTTTGAAGCATACTGAGGCCCTGAAGCTACCCTATCACAAATGAGTCCTGGTTACTGAAATCACACTAAATGTGTTTCATGCACCGTTGCAGCTAACTGTTGCATGACTGGAATAGTGAAGTGCAGCACACAAACACTCATGTATACAGAAATACTGACTGAGCTAAATAGACAATACTTGTTAGTAGGATAAGGTTTTTGTTTCCTAAAGGAAGCCATGCATGTGAAATACCATCAGCCTTTAACCTTTAACCTGTGATAAGCTGTCATTTGAAGATACAGTCATGAAAGTGTAACAACATAACTGATTTATGTTCATTCTCCCTGGGTGTTGCCCTGATTGAAATAAAATCAAAAAATTGTACAGTATGTAACGTGATGTTTTTTGATATTTTTTATGAATTTTTTTTTTACCAATGATTCACCTAAATATTTTCTGTTTATACGGCACCGCTGACGGCGACTACATCATGTCAAGCAAAGCAGACCGAGAGCAGAAAACACACCTTATGTTCTTCTTTACAAATGAAATAAATGTCAGACTGACTGACTGACATGTGACATACATTCTTCTTAGAAAACAATTTGTTTTTAGAAATGTCCCATGATATATTGCCTCTAGAAGTTTATTATTCAACTTTCGTTTTTGTTAAAAGAAGGACAAGAAAATCGCATTACTCAATACTGTCGATTCGCAATAAATGACAATTGCAATACAAATCGAATCGGCACCCATGTATCGTGAAATGATTGAGCATATCGTCCCGGCCCTACTGTGCATGACTGGCGGTGTTACCGCGACAGTATGTTTCAGCTGGCAGTGAAAGAAGTCAGAGTAAGGTAGGTGTTAGCCTACTGTTCTCCAGTGTAAGCCTCTGATTCCCAGCAGTAAGTCGGCCATGGAAAGGTTCCTTCAATTATACATGATTATTTTAATATTGCTGGTGCGCCTGCTGCTTTCATCTCTCTCTCTCTCTCCTCTCCCTTTTGCTCTCATCCTTTTATCTCTCCCCCTTTTTGTTTCCGTTTCTTCTTCATCTACCAGGAGTGGGAATGGGAAGCAATCTTTGGTGTTGTTAAACACTAAAGATTGATTTCCATTAATAATTGTTCACAATGCAATTTGACTCAGTGTCTTAAAGTGATTCTGTTGCAAAAGAAGTTCAACAATAACCAGTGATGAAAACACATTTGTTGATGATGAATAATAATGTAGTCTTGGTATGATAAGTTACGTTAACAGTTCTAACATGGTTTTGGGGATTAATCCATAATGAAAATAATCCTAATTAGGTGGAGACTGTGATTGAATGGAGACAAAAAGTAAAAACCTGGGCGGTCACTTTTTATTAGAAATACCCACGACCATTGTGGGAATATTCATACATTATCTGTGTACGGCAATTATGGCTTAGTAAAGGTTAGAGAGAGATTGTGCTTGTTACTGTGACTTTGTCTATTTCTTGATAAATTATAAAGTCCACTTAAACTTAGGGCTGCTCGATTATGGAAAGAATCATAATCACGATGATTTTGGTCAATATTGAAATCACGATTATTTTACATGGTTACTCGTTGACTTTTGGAAAGACGTTGTAGTTATTGAATTTAAAAACAAACAAACAGTGAAACAGTTAAACAAATCAACAGTGAAAACACCTTGAACTGTGAAAGTTCCCTCTAATACTTGCAAAACGTAATGTGCAAAATAATCGTTTTTCTCGATTACTCTGTTTTTTGGGATCGTTAGGAGCAGAAATCGTAATCACGATTAAAAATCGATTAATTGCACAGCCCTACTTAAACTGTAAAAACCAAGCATTCAGTTGACGCATGCATTAATAAAACTCCATGTTCTTACTGTCTCAACCGATTTTGGAAAAACTTTCTTGCATGAAACTTTAAGCATTGTAGCGTGGTCTCTGTCATATGACAGATATGCTACTATTTGATTGATTATATTGATTATACAAAGCCCTTAAGCTGATTCTGATGTTAGTGCTGGGATTTGATGGGATGTTTTAATGTCCTGTGGTTTAATACTTTTTCAGAGGCTTATCCACCCTGACAACAATGACATTCTGGAAGATGTCGTCAAAACTTGGTTTTCTTGACATGAAAATGGTCAACTTTAAAACTCAAATCTATAACTTTATGCACATTGTTGTCCTTTGCAGAAGCGAAAGGTTTACAGGTTTAGCCAAGACAATGGAGCTGTTGTGGATTGCGACACTACGGAGTTTACACCCTATTTCAGTGTGTTAAAATGCAAATGTTGCTTCCACTGCGCTGGAGCTGGAGCTGGAGCTGGATCTGTTTTGACACTCTTAATTGGCATCTGTCGACCAGATTGGTGCAACCTGACAACTATAACAAGCTGATTAACATTGGCAGTAGCAGAGAAGCATCCAGCCATCATAAATGTGGCAGTTTTGTTTAACAATTCTCCCCCACAGAGATGAGAACATTATACTGCATACAGTAGATTTGTAACAACAAACTGATCACCTGCCCAGTGAGCATACACA
This sequence comes from Sander lucioperca, assembly GCF_008315115.2. Lineage (NCBI taxonomy): Eukaryota > Metazoa > Chordata > Actinopteri > Perciformes > Percidae > Sander > Sander lucioperca. The sequence continues at coordinate 8,261,614 of NC_050196.1, read as the reverse complement.
TGAAAGTGCAGCAGATCATGCATATGTACATCCCTAGATATGACATTTACAATAAAAGAAAACGAAGAGAGCTACAGCAAATAGCTTCTTCCTCTCTTCTGTGCTGTGGGCATCATGAGAGTTTTTCAGCCCGACGCTCCAATAAAACCAAGCCAGAAGGCAACACAACAGCCTGCAGCTACTACAGTTACAATCAGTCATTCAGTGAGCAGTAAGACATTTATCGTGAATCTCCTCTGCCCGCTCTATTGGCTTGATGACCTACAGTGTGCTGCCTCTGAATCATATGATTTCCCCTGAGCTCCTTCGTTTCCCCTGACCTAAAAGGCGCTTCTTCGGGAGAGTGAGCAAAGCTGCACAGATTTATAATGAATAATTGCATACAATCACTTATATTAAACAAATGTGCCACTATTGGGTATCATTATTCAAAGTCTTTAAAACAATGATGATTCTTTCCTAGAATATTAAAAAAGATAACAAAGATAAACTTTCTTACTGCATAATTGTATTCCTGTCAGAAGGAAAGTAATGTTAAACCATTATGGCACACTAAAACCTCCCAGAGGAGTCTCATTCAAATGTATCATTAGAGTTAATGAGCAATGATCAAGTCTATGGAATCAATCAAACTGCACTGTGTCTGCTGTATTACAGAGGTGGACAAATGACTGACCAATGGAGGTGTGACCAGAGCTCGAGAACTTTTTTTTTTGTTATTACAGAGGGGAAAGTACCGGAAAAAGGTACCGTTGGGTAGCGGCACTGAATTTCAGGTATCGGTATCGGTAAAAATGTGAACTGTACCCAACCCTACCCGCAAATTTTAAATTGTTTGTGTGGCAGCATTTTGGATTCCCGGTGGAAACGCCGCAGTTATTAGGTCTGAAAGGGTTAGTTATACAGGAGAGAAGCCAGTCATTTGAGTTTGTGGCAAAACCTTCCACACTGCTCGTTTTTCATTTTGTGTCTTTCGATTGAATAAAAGACTATTTTTTCCAGTCGTATTTCGTCTCGTCACACCCCTACTGACCAATAGCAAATTGTCATCAAAAGGCTTATTATCAACTGGAATTATAGTCTGAGTCCTTTTACCACCAATATGTCAAATATAAAGCTGCTTTGTGCAGGACGAATGAGGGGTGATGGTGAAAATGACAACAGGGCACCCAGGAGGGACGTTTCTGAGGCTGGAGGACGTTTTGTAGAGGCGATCACTATTGATTGAACTACAGAATAGAGGCCATTGATGTCTGGAGTAGAACTGCAGCAGCATTTGGCTCTGGCAAAACCCTGTTGCTCTGCCTTCATCATTTTCAGAGGATTACCATCATATTCACTAATTAAAGGATTAATGAAAGTCTTATTCTCAGACGTGCTGTAGTCTTAACGGGATCCCTCGACATTTGAGCTTTTAGTCTACTGTTTTCCTTCACCAGACACTTCATGAAGTGGCAACACAGTCTCTGTTACCAATTAGCTGCTGCTGAAGCACAAAGCGCATTTACTTTGTCCTTCCAGTCATGGTGTAAAAGCACTTTGCATCTGTTCCTTCTTTTCGTTGTTGTGCTGCTCCGACGCGCCAAGGACGCTTGTGTTCCTCCCTGAGCATCACTACACCACATCACAACCACATTCGCAAACACAGCAGGCAAGAACAAAGAGCACACTGAGTCTCACTGACAGAGAAAACGCCAAAAGTGTTTTCTGTGATATTCAGAAAAGAGCAGGGTAAAAACTATGACATGGTGAAGCAAACATCTTCTGATCCAGTTCGTTTCTCAAACCCCATTACATTCAATAATCGTCATGCCATTTAATGTAAAGAATAAAGCCTAAAAATAGGAGCCGCACAAATACTGACGCCATATTGCACACAACAGCATTTACTGTACCTTACTTGGCCTCAATCTGGGTTCTTATTTTGGGTGCTGAACTTGGGAAAGTCGAGGGACTGCTGCGACCTTCCAGCAAACATCCCAGCAAATATTTCTCATCAACCATTAGAGAGGGCGGAGGCTACAGTATATGAGTCAAACGCACAACTGCTATAATTGCAGTACAACGAATGTTAGGGTGTCACTAAATTTAAGCAATTACTTAACTGTTTAAATATCAAATATGTGGTCAATATTACAAAATAAAGCCTTCTTGTAAAAGCTCCAGCTCTTACATTTGGTGCTTGGATCAAGAATATAGCGCAATGTATGTCCGTGGATGGGGCTGTTAAAAATGTACGAAATGAAAAATCAGTAAAAACATTGTTAAAAAATATATATATAATAGAGGATTTTTGGAGCTGTGAGGACGAAAACAACTTGATTCTCCAGCTTCTTTTAGCTGAATTTCCTTCTCCAATGCGGAGAGGCTCGCAGTCCAACTGTGGAGCCACTATAATAACTGATCACTGCATTTGAACTGTAATCACGTTTTTACACTACGAGCTGCAAATCAAACACAAACATGCACTTTATTCTCTTCCATCTGCAACAACCAATAGTAATAGAAGTTGACTAAAGCTATTCAAGGCCCTCCGCAGGTTCGTGAAGTAAAGGTGTCTGAAATGCAGAATTGTTCTATCTTTACTTAGAGATGATGGTAGCTTTGACATCAGGAGTATTAATATATATATATATATATATATATATATGTACAGAAGAGTTAGTACAGTGCCATATGGATGGCATATCCATATGGCACTATATGGTATGAAAGGCAAAAATCCATGATGTCTTGTTTAAATATTTGCAGCTACAGACCCCTCCACAGATTGTATGTAATCAGAGTCTCATTCAGAACAGAGCAGACCATCTACTGCACCATCGTGACAGTAACGGTCTGATCCTGGGTCATACATTTATGTTGCTTGCAGGCAGGAGAGTAATAAAAGCCCAGTTGGTTGTAAATCTGGAACAATTAGTTGATTAATCAATTAGTCAATTAACAGAAAATGAATCCTCAACTACTTTCTTATGATTAATTATAAGTTTAAAAAAACCTTCTCTGGCTTAAACGTCTCAATTGTGAGGGTGTGCTGCTTGTCTTTTGTCTTAGGTGACAGCACACTGGACATATTTGTGGTTTGGACTATCCAATCAGTAACGTTATGACCATATAAAACCAAAGATTGGATATTGAGTTTGACTAGCAGGTCTCTGTGGTAGAGGGTCAGTTAACTTGCGGTTGATAGTAGGGCTGGGCGATATGGAGAAAATCAAATATCATGATATTTTTGACCAAATACCTCGATATCGATACCGCAACGATATTGTAGTGTTGACTATTGGTGCTTTCACTAAATATTTACACAATGACATTTGTGATACATATTCATCAGTAATGTGCACGTGGATATAATGACTAAGTGGGTAAAGGCAAATAATAGAAAAGTTACAACAGTCTGGTAAGTTCAGAAAATGACATAACTTTACCGTAATGCAGCCTTTAAAACCAGGAAGAGACAACACTTGCCATATTACGATATTAAGATATCCAAAATCTAAGACAATATCTAGTCTCATATCACGATATCTATATATTATCGATATATTGCCCAGCTCTAGTTGATAGTAGGCCCCAATTCTGTCTTTGTGAATTTTAGTGTTCTGATGAATGTTTTGTTCTCATTTGGATCAATGATTTTGGCTTACAACCATCCATCCATCCAGTTTCTACATGTGCTTATTCGGTTCAGGCTCATGGGTTACGGATGCATGCTCTCCCAGCATGCACGGTGCAAGAAATACCCTGGAAAGGTTGTCAGATCTATCACAGTGATGATGGAGTTCACCTAACCTGCATTTATTTGGTTTAAGGAGTAGGAAATCCAAGTGAACAGTAACACAATGAGAAGAACATACTAACTAAACACAGCAAAGTTCCAGTGAACCTATTTGGGTCAAAACACATTCTTGGACTGCCTTCAAAGTGTTACATCTGTTGTTTGTGGACCTTAATTCCACCACAATCTCTCCACAACTACAAACCATTTTAATCAACTGCTGCATTATAATCTGGATATCCACAGTTGCAATCTATGTGCAGTGTTGTGTATTTGTACATCTTATTCTTCTGTAGTGTACACAGTGTCTAATTCTGTACTGGCATAGTATCACCATGCCTGTTATGTAAAATCTTCTGTCCTCTACTCTCTGCTTTTGTCTCCCCCTGTACAGCATGATCGTATAATCTGTTTTATATACATTTTTATCCACCCTTCCACTATAGCCTAGATGTTGTAAACTGTAGCTGCCACCTTAAATCTTCCACTACAGCGCGACATAGTGTCCCCTGTATCCTACACTGGTTTCAGGTGGACTACAAAGAAGCAGCTCTGCCAAATCCCTGCATCGCTCCGAGATTACATAACTTCCCTCGGCCCTTGGCAATGGCAGCCCTGAGTGCAGAAAAACATGCACAGGTTAAACAGTGGTTTGTTAGAAGGTAAAAAAAAATGTACAGCAATACATCTGGAAAACTCTCAGCCATCAGTGTAATCACTCATGAAATACAGTGTGATCACTGTTTTTATGCAGGCAGAGTACATGCAGAGTAGCTACAGTATACTACCAGCCTGCACAGTGAGTAGTAAGATCACTGGAGAATACACATTCTTTCTAGGTAGGCTAAGTCTTGCATAGAATTCACGTCCTCAAACATATTGCTAAATAGCTACCACTACATATTATTAGCATCAAAAACAAAGTAAAACTGAGTATTCAATGGTGACCTATGAACCCTGCAAGCATGCAGAGCACTGGAATATCATCAGACCTGCTCCAAAATACCAACACATCTGACATTAGCATCAAACCTCCTGACCTGCACCAAAGTACATGTTTAAAATACCATAAAATACTACCACATCCTACCTCATCAGCATGTTTACAAATGACAGACCAGCACCAGCACAATCCTCTCCACAGCACCACTCCGTCCACATCCCGACCTGCTCTAAATGACTTGTCCACTCCATCCTACATCATGCATTCACACCTACACACCTTGGTCAGTTGTGCTATCTTCTTGCTCATCTTCAAATGCAGGTCTTGAGTGTATTCCAGCGTCAAAGTCCCGTCGTAAAACATGCTGGACGTTGAAGAAGGGGTATATTTGGTGCTGCTGGTCGAGGTGTTGTACGGAGGCTGCCAGCCTGAACCCGTCGCCATTTTCACGGGGAAATAAACCCAAACACGACGATTTCAACTTAAATGAAATGGAGCAGCGGCTGCTGCGCGTTAAATCCTCTCATTGTAGTGTTTGTAGTTAATCTTCCGTTTCAGCGACGGAGAAAGATGGGGAGCAGGGACACAGCGGGTCGCGAGACCGTCCCGTCGCACGCATCCGCAACGGGCGCGAGCCCTCGGAGTGATGAGAGAGGCGGAGACGCGCGCCAGATGCTCAGCCAATGGCAGGTTCAGTTGGCTGTCTATGGCTGGAACGCCGCTTTCTCTTTCTATGACTTCTTCATCTGTGGCTGTTAAAATGTTTAATTAAAGACAGATAACAGCTAGCCAAGAGGTGTCATCCTTTTAGCCTCACGAGGTGCACAACGATACATTTAAAGCTGTTGGAAATAGGCTAATAGTTTGGACAAACAGAGCTGAGAGCGTCACACTAATTCATATGTGCGCTATAACATTGTAAGTTATTGTCTGCTGTATAAATTGATAACTAGTGGAGTTATTGTTGTGAGCTAATATGTGACAAGAATGAAGGCGAATGCTAGCGCACTGTTTTATTTCCGACATGTTTTATCTATTTAAATATTAATATTGTTTTTATCTCGTATTATTGTTAGGTATTTTATTGTTTTTAAATTGTCTGATTTAATTGTCTTAAATTGCAGTCCTGAAACTATGATGCAACTGTAAGTAAGTAAAGGCACGTATTATTATAAGAGGAAGATAAGGTTTGAACTGGAAGAAAAAGTTAAAATATGTTGAGACAGTAGTTTTGCACCAAAACAAATTGCAAAAATAAGAGAAATATCAGACAAAAATGAACAAAACTTTGAGCAACAGAAGTCTTTTTTTAAATCTGTATTTATAGCCTAGTTGTTCTTTATCACTAAACAGTAGCCTACAGTGTCTGCAATACATTCTGTTCTTTTCTCTCTTTTTTCAACCACGCAACGAAATTGAAATCGTAGTAGTAGTAGTTAGTCAGAAACTTACAAATAAACAGGCTGCAATATATGAAATGAAAATGTAGCTTTGGCTTAAAAATTGTAAATGTATGGGGAAATGCTGCTGCTCTTTATTCACACTTTTGAACATTGCATTACATCACTCTGGAGACGCTGAAGCTTATCCTGCACTGACATCTGCGGGTAGAATGCATGAACTGCAACATCATTATTAAAGGATCAGTTCATCCAATCAGTAGAACATCAAAAATGAAGTAAGGGCTTGCTGCGTCTTAAACATTTTCTCACCTGTTTCTGTTGGTGTCTATAGGGATGTTTTTGGTTTATGAGACAATTTCATGAGACCAGTTTGATATAAATAAATCTATGAGATTCCTGCCTCCGCTCCAATATGGTGGAGACGAGTGAAGTTTTGTTCATGCTACTCACAGCATTTAAAAAATTACATTTGAAAAATTCAACAACTTATATCATAACAATGTCCCAGATACTGTGGATAATCCACAAAAAATAACTTTGAACAGTTTTCTTCGGATTTACTTTAATCCAAAGAAATCGTCCCCTTGAATAATTAACCGTTTCAAAAGTCTGGGCAAATTCAAGCCTTAGCAACAGGTGTTTGTGAGTATATGTGTGCATGTGCATAAAAGACAAGGCCTGACATGACATCACTATTCCTGAAGCTGCATTACTACTAGTGTTGCTAGAAATGTGAGTCTCCTGGCTGATAGTTTTGCTTTTTATAATAGAAACTCCAATTAGATCACTCCAAGATCTGACCTGTAAAACAGTACAACTGCTTCACTTTGTGCCAAATTTGGGTCTAGACATCCACTTAGGTGCAGCACTGATGTCTCTGCAAAGTTATCTTAAATGAATATATCACGTTGAGTGCCTTGATCAAACAGCAGAATGCTTACTTTTAGATCTGTTCACAGAATACAGCCTGCGGTGTGACTTTCCATCCATTTGCCTGATGCTAAATCAAATACTTGTGCTTCTGATGCCAATATTTTTAAATAATTCCAGAAAAGAGAACCTACAGATGCTGAATCACTTTAGTGCTTTAAAAGGAGTGCAGTGCCCGTTGAAAATGTGCCTGTTTGGAACAGGCCGATTGCTTGGCCTGTGGTATTGCTGCTTGTAGACTTCTTCAAAACCAAATTGTACCTCAAAATTACTTACAAACCACTTCATATGCAACTCCACTGCCTACTACTGACTTACAGGGTAGACTACTTCTACATCAGAGGAAGACATTGTGCTACTATATTTACCTGACAGAGAACGCTGCAGATTCAGAATGTAATCACAAAATATCACAATGAAAATGTGGAGTAATCAGACATTGTGAAACGTTGTGTCATATGATGAATGAAGAATTTAACACTTCAGCAGAGGTGCTTATGTCCGTACAGGTTTAGTGGCTTGACGGTGAACGGAGAAGTAGGGGATTTAATTTGCGGGGGTATTTTGGCGACGGTAATGTTATTAGTGTTGTAAGTTAGCAGTAGAATTAATTAACCCGACCTGCTGTTCTAAAGCATTCTGCATGTGGCATCTCCGTGTGATGTGCAGGTTGTCTTCCCCCCAAAACACAGAGACACATACTGTATGGACTGATACGTCTCGCTTTATTTAAGACAGATAGCCTGCATTACGCTCTGTCTGCCACTTGTTGTCTGTAGCTGGTTGTGCTTTGCATGTGTGGGATTCTGAAACGTCCTGCAATTCGGGAATTGTCGTTCAAAGTCCAAAGAATTGTTGAGATGTTTTGTTTTCTGTCTGACAGGCACCATGCGTTGAGATTTTGTGGTGTTTAGGGGAAACATGGTTAGAAATGCTGATAGGGTGTGGAACATAAATTCCCTATGAAGTTCCTTTGGAACCCAGATGTTTTACCACTGGTTGTTTGTTTACTAAATGGATGACTGGATGGAGACACTGTCCATAGGGAGTTGATGACGGAACGTTGCGGCAGTGGTTCTGAGCAATGTGGAAGGACCTCGGAGCAGCTCTGCTGGGCCATTTCTGTCTCTCTCTGCAGCAACAGTAGAAGTCTTTTGTTTTCCCGTGAACATCACCCTAATTGAAATAGCTCAGTTGGGAGAGCGTTAGACTGAAGATCTAAAGGTCTCTAGTGAAATGCTGGTGTTTGGCATCATTGGACCGGTGTTTTAGGAGACACATGGTTAGAAATGCTGGTTGGGTGTGTAACTAAATTCCCTATGAAGTTCGTTGGAACCCATATGTTTTACCGTTGGTTGTTTATTTGATTGAACGGAGACACTGTGCAAAGGGAGTTGATGACAGAATGTTGCAACACTGCCCGATGTGGAAGGACCTTGGAGCAGCTATGCTGGGCCATTTCTGTCTCTCTCTGCAGCAACAGTAGAAGTCTTTTGTTTTCCCATGAACATCCCCCTAATAGTATGTGGAAAGTTGCTGTTTTCTGCAGTGTCTGTCATTTTTTTCAAGTGTTTTCTTTTCTGCCTGACAGGCACCAAATTTCATGCTTTTGTGCTGAAATAGCTCAGTTGGGAGAGCGTTAGACTGAAGATCTTAAGGTCCCTGGTTCAATCCTGGGTTTCGGCAGACTTGGACCAGCATTTTGGCGACACATGGTTGGAAGTCTCGGTTCGGTTTGTCATTGAATTCCCTATGACGTTCCATTGGAACCCATATGTTTCACCATTGGTTGTTTGTTTACTAAATGGATGACTGGATGGAGACACTGTCCAGTGGGAGTTGATGACAGAACTTTGTGGCAGTGGTTCTGCCCAATGTGGAAGGACCTCGGAGGAGCTCTGCTGGGCCATTTCTGTCTCTCTCTGCAGCAGCAGGTAACGTTTTGTGTTATTGGAAGATTTTTTGTCTTCCTGGTAACGGCCACCACATTCAATGGTTTGTGCCAAAATAGCTCAGTTGGCAGAGTGTTAGACTGAAGGTCTAAAGGTCCCTGGTTCAATCCTGGGTTTTGGCAGCATTGGACCAGTGTTTTGGCGACACATGGTTGGAAGTGCTGGTCGGGATTGTCAATAAATTCCCTATGAGGTTCCGTTGAAACCCATATGTTTTACCGTTGGTTGTTTATTTACTAAATGGATGACTGGACGGAGACACTGTCCACAGGGGGTTGATGACGGAACTTTGCGGCAGTGGTTCTGCCCGATGTGGAAGGACCTTGGAGCAGCTCTGCTTGGCCATTTCTGTCTCTCTCTGCAGCAGCAGGTAACATTTTGTGTTATTCCCACGAACATGCCCCCACTGGTATGTGGAAAGTTGCTGACTTCTGAAATGAATGTCATTTTTTCGAGATGTTTTGTCTTCTTGGTAACGGCCACCACATTCAATGGTTTGTGCCAAAATAGCTCAGTTGGCAGAGTGTTAGACTGAAGATCAAAAGGTCCCTGGTTCAATCCTGGGTTTCAGCAGCTTTGGGCTAGTGTTTTGGCGACACATGGTTGGAAGTCCTGGTTCGGTTTATCATTAAATTCCCTATGATGTTCCATTGGAACCCATATGTTTCACCATTGGTTGTTTGTCTACTAAATGGATGACTGGATGGAGACACTGTCCAGTGGGAGTTGATGACAGAACTTTGTGGCAGTGGTTCTGCCCAATGTGGAAGGACCTCGGAGGAGCTCTGCTGGGCCATTTCTGTCTCTCTCTGCAGCAGCAGGTAACGTTTTGTGTTATTGGAAGATTTTTTGTCTTCCTGGTAACGGCCACCACATTCAATGGTTCGTGCCAAAATAGTTCAGTTGGCAGAGTGTTAAACTGAAGGTCTAAAGGTCCCTGGTTCAATCCTGCGTTTCGGGAGCATTGGACCAGTGTTTTGGCGACACATGGTTGGAAGTGCTGGTCGGGATTGTCAATAAATTCCCTATGAGGTTCCGTTGAAACCCATATGTTTTACCGTTGGTTGTTTATTTACTAAATGGATGACTGGATGGAGACACTGTCGACAGGGGGTTGATGACGGAACTTTGCGGCAGTGTTTCTGCCCGATGTGGAAGGACCTTGGAGCAGCTCTGCTTGGCCATTTCTGTATCTCTCTGCAGAAGCAGGTAACATTTTGTGTTATTCCCACGAACATGCCCCCACTGGTATGTGGAAGGTTGCTGACTTCTGAAATGAATGTCATTTTTTCGAGATGTTTTGTCTTCTTGGTAACGGCCACCACATTCAATGGTTTGTGCCAAAATAGCTCAGTTGGCAGAGTGTTAGACTGAAGGTCTAAAGGTCCCTGGTTCAATCCTGGGTTTCGGCAGCATTGGACCAGTGTTTTGGCGACACATGGTTGGAAGTGCTGGTCGGGATTGTCAATAAATTCCCTATGAGGTTCCGTTGGAACCCATATGTTTTACCGTTGGTTGTTTATTTACTAAATGGATGACTGGACGGAGACACTGTCCACAGGGGGTTGATGACGGAACTTTGCGGCAGTGGTTCTGCCCGATGTGGAAGGACCTTGGAGCAGCTCTGCTTGGCCATTTCTGTCTCTCTCTGCAGCAGCAGGTAACATTCTGTGTTATTCCCACGAACATGCCCCCACTGGTATGTGGAAAGTTGCTGACTTCTGAAATGAATGTCATTTTTTCGAGATGTTTTGTCTTCTTGGTAACGGCCACCACATTCAATGGTTTGTGCCAAAATAGCTCAGTTGGCAGAGTGTTAGACTGAAGATCAAAAGGTCCCTGGTTCAATCCTGGGTTTCAGCAGCTTTGGGCTAGTGTTTTGGCGACACATGGTTGGAAGTCCTGGTTCGGTTTATCATTAAATTCCCTATGATGTTCCATTGGAACCCATATGTTTCACCATTGGTTGTTTGTCTACTAAATGGATGACTGGATGGAGACACTGTCCAGTGGGAGTTGATGACAGAACTTTGTGGCAGTGGTTCTGCCCAATGTGGAAGGACCTCGGAGCAGCTCTGCTGGGCCATTTCTGTCTCTCTCTGCAGCAGCAGGTAACGTTTTGTGTTATTCCCACAAACATGCCCCCAATGGTACGTGGAAAGTTGCTGACTTCTGAAATGAATGTCTTTTTTTCAAGATGTTTTGTCTTCCAGGTAACGGCCTCCACATTCTAGGGTTGGTGCTGAAATAGCTCAGTTGGCAGAGTGTTAAGTTGAAGATCTTAAAGTCCCTGGTTCACTCCTGGGTTTTGGCAACATTGAACCAGTTTTTTGGCGACACATGCTTAGAAGTGCTGGTCGGGTTTGTCTCTCTGCAGCAACAATTGAAGTCTTTTGTTTTCCCATGAACATCCCCCTAATAGTATGTGGAAAGTTGCTGTTTTCTGCAGTGTCTGTCATTTTTTTCAAGTGTTTTCTTTTCTGCCTGACAGGCACCAAATTTCATTCCTTTGTGCCGAAATAGCTCAGTTGGGAGAGCGTTAGACTAAAGATCTAAAGGCCTCTGGTTCAATCCTGGGTTTCAGCAGACTTGGACCAGCGTTTTGGCGACACATGGTTGGAAGTCTCGGTTCGGTTTGTCATTGAATTCCCTATGACGTTCCATTGGAACCCATATGTTTCACCATTGGTTGTTTGTCTACTAAATGGATGACTGGATGGAGACACTGTCCAGTGGGAGTTGATGACAGAACTTTGTGGCAGTGGTTCTGCCCAATGTGGAAGGACCTCGGAGGAGCTCTGCTGGGCCATTTCTGTCTCTCTCTGCAGAAGCAGGTAACATTTTGTGTTACTCCCACGAACATGCCCCCACTGGTATGTGGAAGTTGCTGACTTCTGAAATGAATGTCATTTTTTCGAGATGTTTTGTCTTCTTGGTAACGGCCACCATATTCAATGGTTTGTGCCAAAATAGCTCAGTTGGCAGAGTGTTAGACTGAAGGTCTAAAGGTCCCTGGTTCAATCCTGGGTTTCGGCAGCATTGGACCAGTGTTTTGGCGACACATGGTTGGAAGTGCTGGTCGGGATTGTCAATAAATTCCCTATGAGGTTCCGTTGGAACCCATATGTTTTACCGTTGGTTGTTTATTTACTAAATGGATGACTGGATGGAGACACTGTCCACAGGGGGTTGATGACGGAACTTTGCGGCAGTGGTTCTGCCCGATGTGGAAGGACCTTGGAGCAGCTCTGCTTGGCCATTTCTGTCTCTCTCTGCAGCAGCAGGTAACATTTGTGTTATTCCCACGAACATGCCCCCACTGGTATGTGGAAAGTTGCTGACTTCTGAAATGAATGTCATTTTTTCGAGATGTTTTGTCTTCTGGTAACGGCCACCACATTCAATGGTTTGTGCCAAAATAGCTCAGTTGGCAGAGTGTTAGACTGAAGATCAAAAGGTCCCTGGTTCAATCCTGGGTTTCAGCAGCTTTGGGCTAGTGTTTTGGCGACACATGGTTGGAAGTCCTGGTTCGGTTTATCATTAAATTCCCTATGAGTTCCATTGGAACCCATATGTTTCACCATTGGTTGTTTGTCTACTAAATGGATGACTGGATGGAGACACTGTCCAGTGGGAGTTGATGACAGAACTTTGTGGCAGTGGTTCTGCCCAATGTGGAAGGACCTCGGAGCAGCTCTGCTGGGCCATTTCTGTCTCTCTCTGCAGCAGCAGGTAACGTTTTGTGTTATTCCCACAAACATGCCCCCAATGGTACGTGGAAAGTTGCTGACTTCTGAAATGAATGTCTTTTTTTCAAGATGTTTTGTCTTCCAGGTAACGGCCTCCACCTTCTAGGGTTGGTGCTGAAATAGCTCAGTTGGCAGAGTGTTAAGTTGAAGATCTTAAAGTCCCTGGTTCACTCCTGGGTTTTGGCAACATTGAACCAGTTTTTTGGCGACACATGCTTAGAAGTGCTGGTCGGGTTTGTCTCTCTGCAGCAACAATTGAAGTCTTTTGTTTTCCCATGAACATCCCCCTAATAGTATGTGGAAAGTTGCTGTTTTCTGCAGTGTCTGTCATTTTTTTCAAGTGTTTTCTTTTCTGCCTGACAGGCACCAAATTTCATTCCTTTGTGCCAAAATAGCTCAGTTGGGAGAGCGTTAGACTAAAGATCTAAAGGCCTCTGGTTCAATCCCGGGTTTCAGCAGACTTGGACCAGCATTTTGGCGACACATGGTTGGAAGTCTCGGTTTGGTTTGTCATTGAATTCCCTATGACGTTCCATTGGAACCCATATGTTTCACCATTGGTTGTTTGTCTACTAAATGGATGACTGGATGGAGACACTGTCCAGTGGGAGTTGATGACAGAACTTTGTGGCAGTGGTTCTGCCCAATGTGGAAGGACCTCGGAGGAGCTCTGCTGGGCCATTTCTGTCTCTCTCTGCAGCAGCAGGTAACGTTTTGTGTTATTCCCACAAACATGCCCCCAATGGTACGTGGAAAGTTGCTGACTTCTGAAATGAATGTCTTTTTTTCAAGATGTTTTGTCTTCCAGGTAACGGCCTCCACATTCTAGGGTTGGTGCTGAAATAGCTCAGTTGGGAGAGCGTTAGACTGAAGATCTTAAGGTCCCTGGTTCAATACTGGGTTTCGGCAGACTTGGACCAGCATTTTGGCGACACATGGTTGGAAGTCTCGGTTCGGTTTGTCATTGAATTCCCTATGACGTTCCATTGGAACCCATATGTTTCACCATTGGTTGTTTGTTTACTAAATGGATGACTGGATGGAGACACTGTCCAGTGGGAGTTGATGACAGAACTTTGTGGCAGTGGTTCTGCCCAATGTGGAAGGACCTCGGAGGAGCTCTGCTGGGCCATTTCTGTCTCTCTCTGCAGCAGCAGGTAACGTTTTGTGTTATTGGAAGATTTTTTGTCTTCCTGGTAACGGCCACCACATTCAATGGTTTGTGCCAAAATAGCTCAGTTGGCAGAGTGTTAGACTGAAGGTGTAAAGGTCCCTGGTTCAATCCTGGGTTTTGGCAGCATTGGACCAGTGTTTTGGCGACACATGGTTGGAAGTGCTGGTCGGGATTGTCAATAAATTCCCTATGAGGTTCCGTTGGAACCCATATGTTTTACCGTTGGTTGTTTATTTACGAAATGGATGACTGCACGGAGACACTGTCCACAGGGGGTTGATGACGGAACTTTGCGGCAGTGGTTCTGCCCGATGTGGAAGGACCTTGGAGCAGCTCTGCTTGGCCATTTCTGTCTCTCTCTGCAGCAGCAGGTAACATTCTGTGTTATTCCCACGAACATGCCCCCACTGGTATGTGGAAAGTTGCTGACTTCTGAAATGAATGTCATTTTTTCGAGATGTTTTGTCTTCTTGGTAACGGCCACCACATTCAATGGTTTGTGCCAAAATAGCTCAGTTGGCAGAGTGTTAGACTGAAGATCAAAAGGTCCCTGGTTCAATCCTGGGTTTCAGCAGCTTTGGGCTAGTGTTTTGGCGACACATGGTTGGAAGTCCTGGTTCGGTTTATCATTAAATTCCCTATGATGTTCCATTGGAACCCATATGTTTCACCATTGGTTGTTTGTCTACTAAATGGATGACTGGATGGAGACACTGTCCAGTGGGAGTTGATGACAGAACTTTGTGGCAGTGGTTCTGCCCAATGTGGAAGGACCTCGGAGGAGCTCTGCTGGGCCATTTCTGTCTCTCTCTGCAGCAGCAGGTAACGTTTTGTGTTATTCCCATAAACATGCCCCCAATGGTACGTGGAAAGTTGCTGACTTCTGAAATGAATGTCTTTTTTTCAAGATGTTTTGTCTTCCAGGTAACGGCCACCACATTCTAGGGTTCGTGCTGAAAATAGCTCAGTTGGCAGAGTGTTAAAGCTGAAGGTCTAAAGTCCCTGGTTCAATCCTGGGTTTTGGCAGCATTGAACCAGTTTTTTGGCGACACATGCTTAGAAGTGCTGGTCGGGTTTGTCTCTCTGCAGCAACAATTGAAGTCTTTTGTTTTCCCATGAACATCCCCCTAATGGTATGTGGAAAGTTGCTGTTTTTCTGCAATGTCTGTCATTTTTTTCGAGTGTTTTCTTTTCTGCCTGACAGGCACCAAATTTCACGCTGTTGTGCCGAAATAGCTCAGTTGGGAGAGCGTCAGACTAAAGATCTAAAGGCCTCTGGTTCAATCCTGGTGTTTGGCATCATTGGACCAGTGTTTTAGGAGACACATGGTTAGAAATGCTGGTTGGGTCTGTAACTAAATTCCCTATGAAGTTCGTTGGAACCCATATGTTTTACCGTTGGTTGTTTATTTACGAAATGGATGACTGGACGGAGACACTCTCCACAGGGGGTTGCTGACGGAACTTTGCGGCAGTGGTTCTGGCCGATGTAGAAGGACCTTGGAGCAGCTCTGCTGGGCCATTTCTGTCTCTCTCTGCAGCAGCAGGTAATGTTTTGTGTTATTGGAAGATTTTTTGTCTTCCTGGTAACGGCCACCACATTCAATGGTTTGTGCCAAAATAGCTCAGTTGGGAGAGCGTTAGACTAAAGATCTAAAGGCCTCTGGTTCAATCCCGGATTTCAGCAGACTTGGACCAGCATTTTGGCGACACATGGTTGGAAGTCTCGGTTCGGTTTGTCATTGAATTCCCTATGACGTTCCATTGGAACCCATATGTTTCACCATTGTTTGTTTGTTTACTAAATGGATGACTGGATGGAGACACTGTCCAGTGGGAGTTGATGACAGAACTTTGTGGCAGTGGTTCTGCCCAATGTGGAAGGACCTCGGAGGAGCTCTGCTGGGCCATTTCTGTCTCTCTCTGCAGCAGCAGGTAACGTTTTGTGTTATTGGAAGATTTTTTGTCTTCCTGGTAACAGCCACCACATTCAATGGTTTGTGCCAAAATAGCTCAGTTGGCAGAGTGTTAGACTGAAGGTGTAAAGGTCCCTGGTTCAATCCTGGGTTTTGGCAGCATTGGACCAGTGTTTTGGCGACACATGGTTGGACGTGCTGGTCGGGATTGTCAATGAATTCCCTATGAGTTTCCGTTGAAACCCATATGTTTTACCGTTGGTTGTTTATTTACTAAATGGATGACTGGATGGAGACACTGTCCACAGGGGGTTGATGACGGAACTTTGCGGCAGTGGTTCTGCCCGATGTGGAAGGACCTTGGAGCAGCTCTGCTTGGCCATTTCTGTCTCTCTCTGCAGAAGCAGGTAACATTTTGTGTTATTCCCACGAACATGCCCCCACTGGTATGTGGAAGGTTGCTGACTTCTGAAATGAATGTCATTTTTTCGAGATGTTTTGTCTTCTTGGTAACGGCCACCACATTCAATGGTTTGTGCCAAAATAGCTCAGTTGGCAGAGTGTTAGACTGAAGATCAAAAGGTCCCTGGTTCAATCCTGGGTTTCAGCAGCTTTGGGCTAGTGTTTTGGCGACACATGGTTGGAAGTCCTGGTTCGGTTTATCATTAAATTCCCTATGACGTTCCATTGGAACCCATATGTTTCACCATTGGTTGTTTGTCTACTAAATGGATGACTGGATGGAGACACTGTCCAGTGGGAGTTGATGACAGAACTTTGTGGCAGTGGTTCTGCCCAATGTGGAAGGACCTCGGAGCAGCTCTGCTGGGCCATTTCTGTCTCTCTCTGCAGCAGCAGGTAACGTTTTGTGTTATTCCCACAAACATGCCCCCAATGGTACGTGGAAAGTTGCTGACTTCTGAAATGAATGTCTTTTTTTCAAGATGTTTTGTCTTCCAGGTAACGGCCTCCACATTCTAGGCTTGGTGCTGAAATAGCTCAGTTGGCAGAGTGTTAAGTTGAAGATCTTAAAGTCCCTGGTTCACTCCTGGGTTTTGGCAACATTGAACCAGTTTTTTGGCGACACATGCTTAGAAGTGCTGGTCGGGTTTGTCTCTCTGCAGCAACAATTGAAGTCTTTTGTTTTCCCATGAACATCCCCCTAATAGTATGTGGAAAGTTGCTGTTTTCTGCAGTGTCTGTCATTTTTTTCAAGTGTTTTCTTTTCTGCCTGACAGGCACCAAATTTCATGCTTTTGTGCCGAAATAGCTCAGTTGGGAGAGCGTTAGACTAAAGATCTAAAGGCCTCTGGTTCAATCCCGGGTTTCGGCAGACTTGGACCAGCGTTTTGGCGACACATGGTTGGAAGTCTCGGTTCGGTTTGTCATTGAATTCCCTATGACGTTCCATTGGAACCCATATGTTTCACCATTGGTTGTTTGTTTACTAAATGGATGACTGGATGGAGACACTGTCCAGTGGGAGTTGATGACAGAACTTTGTGGCAGTGGTTCTGCCCAATGTGGAAGGACCTCGGAGGAGCTCTGCTGGGCCATTTCTGTCTCTCTCTGCAGCAGCAGGTAACGTTTTGTGTTATTGGAAGATTTTTTGTCTTCCTGGTAACGGCCACCACATTCAATGGTTTGTGCCAAAATAGCTCAGTTGGCAGAGTGTTAGACTGAAGGTGTAAAGGTCCCTGGTTCAATCCTGGGTTTTGGCAGCATTGGACCAGTGTTTTGGCGACACATGGTTGGAAGTGCTGGTCGGGATTGTCAATGAATTCCCTATGAGTTTCCGTTGAAACCCATATGTTTTACCGTTGGTTGTTTATTTACTAAATGGATGACTGGATGGAGACACTGTCCACAGGGGGTTGATGACGGAACTTTGCGGCAGTGGTTCTGCCCGATGTGGAAGGACCTTGGAGCAGCTCTGCTTGGCCATTTCTGTCTCTCTCTGCAGAAGCAGGTAACATTTTGTGTTATTCCCACGAACATCCCCCCACTGGTATGTGGAAGGTTGCTGACTTCTGAAATGAATGTCATTTTTTCGAGATGTTTTGTCTTCTTGGTAACGGCCACCACTTTCAATGGTTTGTGCCAAAATAGCTCAGTTGGCAGAGTGTTAGACTGAAGATCGAAAGGTCCCTGGTTCAATCCTGGGTTTCAGCAGCTTTGGGCTAGTGTTTTGGCGACACATGGTTGGAAGTCCTGGTTCGGTTTATCATTAAATTCCCTATGACGTTCCATTGGAACCCATATGTTTCACCATTGGTTGTTTGTCTACTAAATGGATGACTGGATGGAGACACTGTCCAGTGGGAGTTGATGACAGAACTTTGTGGCAGTGGTTCTGCCCAATGTGGAAGGACCTTGGAGCAGCTCTGCTGGGCCATTTCTGTCTCTCTCTGCAGCAGCAGGTAACGTTTTGTGTTATTCCCACAAACATGCCCCCAATGGTACGTGGAAAGTTGCTGACTTCTGAAATGAATGTCTTTTTTTCAAGATGTTTTGTCTTCCAGGTAACGGCCTCCACATTCTAGGGTTGGTGCTGAAATAGCTCAGTTGGCAGAGTGTTAAGTTGAAGATCTTAAAGTCCCTGGTTCAATCTTGGGTTTTGCAGCATTGAACCAGTTTTTTGGCGACACATGCTTAGAAGTGCTGGTCGGGTTTGTCTCTCTGCAGCAACAATTGAAGTCTTTTGTTTTCCCATGAACATCCCCCTAATGGTATGTGGAAAGTTGCTGTTTTTCTGCAGTGTCTGTCATTTTTTTCAAGTGTTTTCTTTTCTGCCTGACAGGCACCAAATTTCATCGCTGTTGTGCCGAAATAGCTCAGTTGGGAGAGCGTTAGACTAAAGATCTAAAGGCCTCTGGTTCAATCCCTGGGTTTGGCAGCATTGGACCAGTTTTTGGCGACACATGGTTGGAAGTCTCGGTTGGGTTGTCACTAAATTCCCTATGACGTTCCTTGGAACCCATATGTTTCACCATTGGTTGTTTGTCTACGAAATGGATGACTGGACGGAGACACTGTCCAGGGGGTTGATGACAGAACTTTGCGGCAGTGGTTCTGGCCGATGTGGAAGGACCTCGGAGCAGCTCTGCTGGGCCATTTCTGTCTCTCTCTGCAGCAGCAGGTAACGTTTTGTGTTTTCCCAAAACTGCCCCCAATGGTATGGAAAGTTGCGACTTCTGAAATGATGTCTTTTTTTCAGAGTTTTGTCTTCCAGGTAACGGCCTCCACATTCTAGGGTTGGTGCTGAAATAGCTCAGTTGGGAGAGCGTTAGACTGAAAGATCTAAGGTCCCTGGTTCAATACTGGGTTTCGGCAGACTTGGACCAGCATTTTGGCGACACATGGTTGGAAGTCTCGGTTCGGTTTGTCATTGAATTCCCTATGACGTTCCATTGGAACCCATATGTTTCACCATTGGTTGTTTGTTTACTAAATGGATGACTGGATGGAGACACTGTCCAGTGGGAGTTGATGACAGAACTTTGTGGCAGTGGTTCTGCCCAATGTGGAAGGACCTCGGAGGAGCTCTGCTGGGCCATTTCTGTCTCTCTCTGCAGCAGCAGGTAACGTTTTGTGTTATTGGAAGATTTTTTGTCTTCCTGGTAACGGCCACCACATTCAATGGTTTGTGCCAAAATAGCTCAGTTGGCAGAGTGTTAGACTGAAGGTGTAAAGGTCCCTGGTTCAATCCTGGGTTTTGGCAGCATTGGACCAGTGTTTTGGCGACACATGGTTGGAAGTGCTGGTCGGGATTGTCAATGAATTCCCTATGAGTTTCCGTTGAAACCCATATGTTTTACCGTTGGTTGTTTATTTACTAAATGGATGACTGGATGGAGACACTGTCCACAGGGGGTTGATGACGGAACTTTGCGGCAGTGGTTCTGCCCGATGTGGAAGGACCTTGGAGCAGCTCTGCTTGGCCATTTCTGTCTCTCTCTGCAGAAGCAGGTAACATTTTGTGTTATTCCCACGAACATGCCCCCACTGGTATGTGGAAGGTTGCTGACTTCTGAAATGAATGTCATTTTTTCGAGATGTTTTGTCTTCTTGGTAACGGCCACCACATTCAATGGTTTGTGCCAAAATAGCTCAGTTGGCAGAGTGTTAGACTGAAGATCAAAAGGTCCCTGGTTCAATCCTGGGTTTCAGCAGCTTTGGGCTAGTGTTTTGGCGACACATGGTTGGAAGTCCTGGTTCGGTTTATCATTAAATTCCCTATGACGTTCCATTGGAACCCATATGTTTCACCATTGGTTGTTTGTCTACTAAATGGATGACTGGATGGAGACACTGTCCAGTGGGAGTTGATGACAGAACTTTGTGGCAGTGGTTCTGCCCAATGTGGAAGGACCTCGGAGCAGCTCTGCTGGGCCATTTCTGTCTCTCTCTGCAGCAGCAGGTAACGTTTTGTGTTATTCCCACAAACATGCCCCCAATGGTACGTGGAAAGTTGCTGACTTCTGAAATGAATGTCTTTTTTTCAAGATGTTTTGTCTTCCAGGTAAGGGCCTCCACATTCTAGGGTTGGTGCTGAAATAGCTCAGTTGGCAGAGTGTTAAGTTGAAGATCTTAAAGTCCCTGGTTCAATCTTGGGTTTTGCAGCATTGAACCAGTTTTTTGGCGACACATGCTTAGAAGTGCTGGTCGGGTTTGTCTCTCTGCAGCAACAATTGAAGTCTTTTGTTTTCCCATGAACATCCCCCTAATGGTATGTGGAAAGTTGCTGTTTTTCTGCAATGTCTGTCATTTTTTTCGAGTGTTTTCTTTTCTGCCTGACAGGCACCAAATTTCACGCTGTTGTGCCGAAATAGCTCAGTTGGGAGAGCGTCAGACTAAAGATCTAAAGGCCTCTGGTTCAATCCTGGTGTTTGGCATCATTGGACCAGTGTTTTAGGAGACACATGGTTAGAAATGCTGGTTGGGTCTGTAACTAAATTCCCTATGAAGTTCGTTGGAACCCATATGTTTTACCGTTGGTTGTTTATTTACGAAATGGATGACTGGACGGAGACACTCTCCACAGGGGGTTGCTGACGGAACTTTGCGGCAGTGGTTCTGGCCGATGTAGAAGGACCTTGGAGCAGCTCTGCTGGGCCATTTCTGTCTCTCTCTGCAGCAGCAGGTAACATTTTGTGTTATTCCCACAAACATGCCTCTAATGGTACGTGGAAAGTTGCTGACTTCTGAAATGAATGTCTTTTTTTCAAGATGTTTTGTCTTCCTGGTAACGGCCACCACATTCAATGGTTTGTGCCAAAATAGCTCAGTTGGCAGACTGTTAGACTGAAGATCTAAAGGTTGCTTGTTCAATCCTGGGTTTCAGCAGCATTGGAACAGTGTTTTGGCGACACACGGTTAAAACTGCTGGTCGGGTTTGTCAATAAAATCCCTATGAGGTTCCATTGGAACCCATATGATTCACCATTGGTTGTTTGTTTACTAAATGGATGACTGGATGGAGACACTGTCCACAGGGGGTTGATGACGGAACTTTGCGGCAGTGGTTCTGCCCGATGTGGAAGGACCTTGGAGCAGCTCTGCTTGGCCATTTCTGTCTCTCTCTGCAGAAGCAGGTAACATTTTGTGTTATTCCCACGAACATGCCCCCACTGGTATGTGGAAAGTTGCTGACTTCTGAAATGAATGTCATTTTTTCGAGATGTTTTGTCTTCTTGGTAACGGCCACCACATTCAATGGTTTGTGCCAAAATAGCTCAGTTGGCAGACTGTTAGACTGAAGATCAAAAGGTCCCTGGTTCAATCCTGGGTTTCAGCAGCTTTGGGCTAGTGTTTTGGCGACACATGGTTGGAAGTCCTGGTTCGGTTTATCATTAAATTCCCTATGTAGCAGCTCTGCTTGGCCATTTCTGTCTCTCTCTGCAGAAGCAGGTAACATTTTGTGTTATTCCCACGAACATGCCCCCACTGGTATGTGGAAAGTTGCTGACTTCTGAAATGAATGTCATTTTTTCGAGATGTTGTCTCAATGTGGAAGGAGCTCGGAGCAGCTCTGCCGGGCCGTTTCTGTCTCTCTCTGCAGCAGCAGGTGAAGTTTTTTGTTTTCCCGTTAACAGCCCCCTAATGGTATCTGGAAAGTTGCTGTTTTCATTTTTTCAGGTGTGATGCAGGTCCCCCAAATACGGACACGTATATACATGCCACTTGTTGTCTGTAGCTGGTTGTGCTTTGCATGTGTGCAATTTTGAAACATCCTTAAATTCGGGAATTGTTGTTTGTTTATTCAAAGTCAAAGACAGTCCAAAGTAGAGCAACTTTGCACATTTTTGTGGGTCTGCGGTGTATGTCACATTTTAGCTGCCAAAGCTCCGCTGCTCTCTGTCTCTGGTCCTCATTGTGAGAGGGGGAGTGGCCAGCTGCTATAGCAGCAAAAGCCAATGTGTGCTTCTTTTACCTATATATTTAACGATATCTTTTGCATTTCTTATCCAAACAACGTCAAACTGGCACCACACTTACTCGTGCCCGTAACAAGACACCTGTCAAGTTTGAAATCTATCGGACTAATGGTTCGAGAGATATGCGCATAACACCTAGACAGACAGACGTTCCTGCAATTTATAGATAGTCCACCCAAATCACAAAAATTATATTTTCTTACTTTTTGGTAGTGCTGTGCACCCATTTCAGTTTTACATGTTGAGAGTTTGAGAAATCCAAGATTTTTGCTGAGTATTTTGCGAATGTACTGGTGTGCTCCAGCAATAATACCAATACTATGTATTACATTAGGAGCCTTGCTTTGACCGAGGTGTCGTTGCAGGAAAGAGCAAACTTTTCACACAAACCAAGACCTATTTCCAAAGTCCTATGATTAGTCCCCTCATTTCAGTTCTAAAAAATCACAATATTATTCTGCAATGCATAAGAATATTTTGTTATACAGTCCAACAACTTTGTTTTGTTGAAGATGGATCTAAAGCATTTTGATAGCAAACCCACACCACAAATACTTATCACTTGTCACTTCAATGAGTTACATCAGGCCATCAAACTGGATAAAGCTTGACAACAAATAACAATCAATCAATCCTGACAATCCTATTCTCAGACAGGATGGAGTCTCCCTTTGGGTGCAGCTGGGGGAAGGCAATTTGGTCGGTGCCTTAAAAGTATCTAATTCGGTACCCAGCCCTACTGATAAGGGCATTACAAATCTTAATAACACTTTTGGTTCTGAAAGCAGTTTGACTTATTGAAAAAATCTAATAAAAAAAGTCCCTTAATAGCCTGACAAGTACTGTATTCATGACTAATATGTCTAATAGGCCTTCTAAAACTGATGCAGGTTATATTACATTTTTTAAATTGTAATTAAAAAAAGCATGAACATATTTTAGTAGGCCCTAAGTGACATTTTAGATGGTGATTGCCCGTTATGATACTTTAGATATTGCTTCACTTGCTCTTCATGTCCTGTAGAGGACAGTATTTCCTTACTAACACTACTCAGGCCTCTACTTCAGTGATGGTGAATAGGACCAACATAACATTACATATCTTCTTTTAACATGATGACCAAATTGCAAGAATCCATTTTTTTTTAACTGGCTACTAGTCATTTTTCTCCCTGCCACTGCATTATGACCACCATCACCACCACTCACCCAATCCTCCATTCTTCTTGCATCCCCTCATTTGATTGACAGCATTCTGCTGCAACGGTTTAATGAGGAGTTCACCACTTCACTGGCGGCGGCACTGGCAGGTGTGGACGGCTTAATTTAGAGCTTAGTTTTATCTGCAGACAGTAGCTCTGGGTCGATCTTTCCTACAGTGAGTGTGCTTTGGTAGACGCAGTGATGCGATGCTACACAAGCTTCAATTCATTGTTGACTCAACTGCTTTGTTTTCTCACTTTTTTGACTAATATACGCAGGCTGAAATGGATTACGTGGACTGTTGAAAGAAAGTCATAAATATTCACATGTACATTTATGTAAACTACCAACTTTACTTTCCATAGTCTTGGGTAGTTTAATATATAACAATTCATCATATTTTTACAAGATGATCATGTTGTCTCTGTAAAGTCTTAACCTGAAAAGTAACTATGAACTGCAACTGTCATTTACATGTAGTGGAGGACAAAGTACTAGGGCTGTCAAACGATTAAATTTTCTTAATTGTGATTAATCGTTGAATTAAATCTATTATTTTGCATTTCAGAACTGTTTTTAAGTACATATTAACAATGGAAAGCAATTCTTACCAGTGTATCTTGATTGGGAATCAAATGAATGCAAAGAAAATGACTTTATGAACTTGATTTTAAGATTTGTATTTGTTTATTATATATTTAATCTAGTCACACATTTGAATCTAGAGTCAATATTAGGGTTGGGTATTGTTTGGTTTGGATACCGGTGCTAAAGCGGTGCTTTTAAAACGGTACCGGTGCCTTAACGGTGCCTGAATCGATACT
Source organism: Sander lucioperca (assembly GCF_008315115.2). Classification (NCBI taxonomy): domain Eukaryota; kingdom Metazoa; phylum Chordata; class Actinopteri; order Perciformes; family Percidae; genus Sander; species Sander lucioperca. Next base: position 8,237,302 of record NC_050196.1, on the reverse strand, counting down.
TTTTAAGAAAGTAAAAAAAAAGAAGGGTACTAAACAGTTGGTGACATTAAAGAATGGCTTGTTTATTGCTAAGGCCATATCGTCAAAATTAAATGTTTAATAATAATGTAATCACTATAACAATAACTTATTTCACTAGTAAATAGCTGTTGAATGACAAAAACAACCACCAGATGGGAAAAGGGCATTTAACAACAACATTGAATGCACCACGAGGCTGTAAATTGCCAGTTTCATCGAACGCACCGTTTGTGTTTTTCCGACAATGGCAGCTGCAGATTGTTACATCCCGGTGTCGGAATCCTCTACAGTGAAATACAGACAAACTTTACACCGTTTAGCATTAGCTGTCAGCATTTTAACCGTGTTTAATCCAGCTACTAGCTAGCAGTAGGCTAACGTTACCTGCTGTTGAGTGTAGTGTTGACCAAGGGGGTAAGCTTCGCTTCAGAGCTCGAATCTCCTATGGCGCCATTTTGATGCTACAAAGCGATCACCCAACGTTAGCATCCCATTGACTGCCATTCATTTTGGCTTCACTTTGACAGCGAATAACTTTACATTTGAAGCATTTAAAGACTTTATTTGTCCATTGTTTATTTCTAAAGAAACACGACAATGTATACAAGGCTCCATTACCTTGTATCTCACGTTATGGCTCTGTAGTATACGTTTTTGTAAAAATAGGCTAACGATTGTGTCATAACCACGCGACTTACTGTCGCATAGTAGAGGAATTACCGTATAGTACAGGAGAAGCTCGCAGGCAGTTTAGACTTACATTAGCTGTTTAAGTTTAATTGCTAATGTTAACTAGCATTTTAGTTAGCAATAATTAGCCTGTGCCTATGTTATCTCCTTACATATACCTACGCTCTCCATCTCTGCAAGATTGGGAATGATTGAGATTTCTCTTGGCACAGCTACCAGAAGACTTCCAACTTTCAGACAGGTTGCTCACGTCACATTTACGTTGTTTCTCTCAGTTGGAGGCTGCGCAGTAACGCTCAGCGCTCACCGGAAAAGTGCTTCTAAAGGCCTTCACTGGTCTCCGTCCAGAGCAACGGGATCTGTTGGTCCATTCTTATATACAGACTAGCGTCATGTGCAGCGATGTTTGCCTGTAACGTCTGTTTCAGAGCATCAGAGAGAAGTGCAGGCATATCAGTAGCACCAGAATGAGGCACCGAAATCTTGCTATTCCTGCAGCAGCAGGATGTGTTACAAGGACGCAAAGCCGAGTCAAGTGAAAATAAATTAATAAATGGCGGCATGCAATTAATACCATTAAAAAAAATGTACGCATTATGATCGGCCCTTAATCGCATCGCGATTAACGCGGTAATGCTGACAGCCCTACAAAGTAGGACATTGAAGAAAAGGTATACTTACTTTCCACCACTGGGACCGTTGGGGGAATCCTGATGCAACCCTAGGGCAACCGAGTGTGAACACGTCTAGAAAAAAAGTAGCTCAGGATTTTCAGTTTGGAAATAAATAAAGTGTTTTTCTATCCAATTTGTTGTGCTTGAATAACTCCTGGAGGCTTGAAGCGACGAGTTTACTACGAGTTAACTAACAGATCCAATTGCCAAGTGCACATGGAGCTTTTATAAGTTATGAAAGGATAGAACAGTGTGTGTTAAATGTAATGACAGTGGGAACAAACGCCGCAAACAGATTACCTGTAACAAACAGCATGCTGGGATGCTTTGAGATAAGATGAGATATACTTGTCCCCTTAGGGAAACTTTTCTTGAGCTCAGCATCACTGCATCACAGAACACAGCAGCATCCTTACAACAATACATTTTTACAACTGGTACTGGTTTTGGTTTTCTATTTACAGGTGTGGGGAAATGAACACTTTCAGGACTTTATAAGCCTATGCAAGATGCCACAAACAGGAGCAATTAGACACAGAGCATCTATTGATTGGAGGGGGTGCATTCTCTTTAAAGTCTACCCATCCATCCATCCATCCATCCATCCATCCATCCATCCATCCATGCATCCATTATCTATATCAGCCTTCCCAGCTCACATTGATGAGAGATGGCTACATCTGATAGGTCTCCAGTCTTTCAGAGGGCTGTAAGAAAAAGCACATGTGAACACATTTCACATGTTTATCACATGTTTGTTTTTTATCAATTTACATGTGAATGAATTAATGAATGAATTAATCACAATATTCATTATAATAATTCCACAGAGACATGTTTTACTTATCGTTTGTCCATCCTGACCCAATTATTCATTTTGCAGCTCCAAGTGTGAAACATGGCAGACAGTGCTGGAGACAATAAACCACTTTCATTTAAATAGGCATCCATGACAACATGAAAGGATGAGAGGTGAGAGAGAGAGAGAGAGAGAGAGAGAGAGAGAGAGAGAGAGAGAGAGAGAGAGAGAGAGAGAGAGAGAGAGACAGACAGACAGACAGACAGAAAGACAGAGAGAGAGAGAGATTGGTGCGCTGGTAGAGGAAAGAGAAAAGAGAGAGGGAAAGGGGAGAGGGGGATTGCAATGCAGTACACCCGTGCGTAAATGTGACCATCCTCGCCGTGGTCCCTCCATCCCTCTGTCCTCTCCCCTCCAGCCTCCAGCGGCTTCTCTCTACTCCTCTTAACTGGGATCACCAGCTCGGTGGTCGGTGGTCAGATTTGGACCGTGGAGTCCCGGGTGTCTCGGCTCGGCGCCCTCCTTCAGGGGTTAGGAGGAGCGCCGGGGACCTCGTCCAGGTTCTTGCCGGGTTTCGTGGCCACCGCCGGCGAGAGCCAAGGCTCTGAGCGGCGTGAGAGACGCGGCTCGAGCTCGACCCGCTCTCGGATGCCAGTGATGCGGGGTCTGATCGCGCCTCAAAACACCTTCTTGGATACCATAGCCACTCGTTTCGATGGGACCCGTAAGTACTTTTGAATAATCCCTTAATGTCATGGTGCGCAATGGATTTCAGCAGCAGTTTCTTTTTTATGTGAATTGTTCACTCAGAACAATTTTAAAAATACAAACTCCTCCAAAGTGCTTAAAGAGGATTAAGGACACTTGAAATCATGTTGATACTCTGACTGATGAATGAATTTATGATCAATGAAAGCACAGACTAATGTTTAACATATTAAAAATGTATTGAAGCAAACGCCATACGAGCATCCACTTCAAGATGAATTAATCACGGGTCCTTACAGATCGGATGCAGAAAATTATAGACATTATAGTGTGGACAAAAATGCAGATGGTGTGAGGTCAGACGGATTTGATTTGATTTGACATTAAATTAACTGATCATTTACCCTTAATCTAAATAGTTGAACCTCTATACCATTTGAATGTAAAAAAAAAAAAAATCTCCAAAAACTAGGCCTATAATATTTAATGCTATGAGTCAGTGTATCAATTACCATTCAAAGGCATTGGTTTGAGTTGCAACTGAGGAATCAATACAAAAAGTGCACAGTCTTGTCTTGGCCAGATTAACCTGCAGGGTCTCCCAAATTTGCTGCAGGGCCCCTGTCCCCCCCACTACTCCCAGATGTTGTGCATATATATTGCGTTTTTCATGCTGGGTACCTATTTTTACTGTGTGGTAATGTGATTAAATACAGTACATTCATATAGGAATCTGCACAATATAAGCATAAAACTTACTTACTAATGAAGGGCCTGAAATTAGAAGCAGGGGCCCTTTTTCAAGACTGGCCCTCAAGATCAGGCAATAAATAAGGACCCACCTTAAGGCCCTTATCATGTCAGCTGACACTGCGCTTTAGTGTTTTCCCAAGCATATTTTAAATTAAATTAGCACAGACTAGTTTTTTTTTAATTTACAGTTTTTTCCAACTGCTTACACACGTTTTCAAAACTATGTCTCCTTTTTTCAAAACTCTACACACAATTCCCAAAACTGCACACACAAAATGCAAAATGCCTCACATCTCCTTCACAATGAAACTCTGCATTCTAAATACCATAAACACATCTCAAAATGAAGCATTTGCATCAAATGGCAAACACTTTTTTCATAATAGTAAACTTTTGGATATACCATGTACACACTGTTGTTCTAAATCTAAAGCTCTTTTGTCTTTCATAGGCCTATATCTACATTTACAATGTTCTAGAGTGAAAGTTATCTGCTAAGAGTGGTTGAAAAGTGCACTGTAAAAAACAATGTAATGTTACAGTAAAACAGAAAATATTTATTGGACAAAACATTACGTTTGTAAGAGTAGCACAGTGTTGTATACAGCAGCATGAAACAAGAAAACAAAACTACAAACATATGTAAACCAAAGGTATCATTTTTAGAATAAAGAATATGTGTGTGTGTGTGTGTGTATGTGTGTGTGTGTGTTGTGTGTGTTTGTGCGTGCTTGTGTGTCGTGGTGAAATAGTCCTTAGATAGTTACATGCAATATGGACGCCATTGTAAAGCTACTCAAGATGGGCTTTTCTCATGGTCAATCCGTGGTTGATCACATGATGAATAAGTGTAGCCCTGATCTCATCAGAGATGGCTCTCCTTCCTCTTCTTCCCTCCCCCTCTTCCTCCTCCTCCTCCTCCTCCTCCTCGTTGTCGTCCCCTGTCTGTCCCTCCTCCTCCCCTTGCTCTCTGTCTATTGTTGGCCTCCATTGTTCAAAACAGGTAATCTGACCTATGACCTATGTATAGGCCTATACTAAAGCAGTGATTGGTTAGTGTTCAGTTATGACATAATGTGTTTGCACATGTGAGGAGTGTGTGTGTGTGCGTGCCCTGGTAAATAAGTGTAGCATTTTGATTGGTTGTGTTTAGAAAAGGAAAGCAAGTCACTTCCTGTTAGATCTTTGTGTCTTAGGTAGAGAGTGTGTGTAGTGTTTTGAAAAAAGTGTTTTATGCAATTGAAAACTGAGTAAATGGCTGAGAAATAGCTTATGGTTTTGGAGATTTGCTGTGTAATTTTGCACTTTGAGTGAGAGGTTTCAAAAATCGTGTGACATGAAAAGATTTTGTGTGTAAGCAGTTGAAAAAAACTGTAAAGTAGGCTATATGAATACATCGGCTACCAAAGACAACATAGATAATTCATAAAGTAGAAGTGGCACCTGAACTACTTTACAAAATATCTGACATTCAGTTGTTTAATGAAAACCATCACAATAACACATATTCCTGCATAATTGTGTGTGCAGCACTGTGACAGTTTGACAGACTCTTATCCAACCTACTGTACATGTATACTGTAATTATTATTCACCTGTTTTCACACACAATTCATTACAAAACCTTACACATCAGTCTGTGAATTGAGCCCATGTAAACCTACACAGAAATCGCTGTCAGTCAATATGCAAACTGCAGTTATTATAGCTTAACACGGTTGCATAACACAGTCCCGAAGGCACAAACTAACAGGCAGGGCTGAGCAGCAGATAGAATGTGTGGATGAAGGAAATACGAGGAATCAGAGTGGGATCTGTCTCCTTTCTGAAACAGAGCTGCGTGTGCTCCGTCACCTACAGTGGCGTCTGGAGGTATTTGATGTGTCCTGTGTGTCCCCTGAAGACAATGTTTCGTGAGATAGCTTTAATTCAATTTTAATTTTTCATTCGTTGTCAACAGTGGTCAGCTCTACTCTAATCTGAAAGTGGACCAGATTGCACTTCCCTGTATCTGATCGGAAGCCTGGCAGCTTCGGTGTGCAGGCTGGCTGCAGGAGATCCATTAGACACAGTTCAATTCAATTCAATTCAATTTTATTTATAGTATCAAATCATTACAAGAGTTATCTCAAGACACTTTACAGATAGAGTAGGTCTAGACCACACTCTATAATTTACAAAGACCCAACAATTCCAGTAATTACCCCAGGAGCAAGCATTTAGTGCGACAGTGGCGAGGAAAAACTCCCTTTTAGGGAGAAACCTGGGACAGACCCAGGCTCTTGGTAGGCGGTGTCTGACGGTGCCGGTTGGGGTTGCAATAATAGTCACAATAAAGATAATGGAACTATGACTAGAACTAGTAGATGTAGTAGTTCATGGTGCAGCAGGGCACTGCAGGGCGTTACAGGGTGTAGCAGGACGTAGCAGGACGTAGCAGGGCACTGCAGAGCGTAGCAGGGTGTAGCAGGGCATAGCAGGACGTAGCAGGACGTAGCAGGGCGTAGCAGGGCGTAGCAGGACGTAGCAGAGCACTGCAGAGCGTAGCAGGGTGTAGCAGGGCATAGCAGGACGTAGCAGGACGTAGCAGGGCGTAGCAGGACGTAGCAGAGCACTGCAGAGCGTAGCAGGGCATAGCAGGACGTAGCAGGACGTAGCAGGACGTAGCAGGGCGTAGCAGGACGTAGCAGGGCACTGCAGAGCGTAGCAGGACGTAGCAGAGCACTGCAGAGCGTAGCAGGGTGTAGCAGGGCCTAGCAGGGCCTATCAGGGCCTAGCAGGGCCTAGCAGGGCCTAGCTGGGCGCAGAGCAGGACCACGGCGACAGCTGCAACCATGATTTAGGTGCCACCCTAATCCAAGGAAAACTGCTGGGCGAAAAAAACACAGGACTCTCTTGGTTGAGCAGGGATTGAAGACTTGAGGAGTTTTTCTCCTTTTGCTTCACAAAGTAATAGTCATCTCACCTGAGAACTGCCCAGAGAATAATGATTAACATAGCCAACAAATAAACTTTTGTTTAAAATACTGTCCGCTCCTTGGCTTTGCCTTCGTATTCTGTCCATGAAAATCACAAACACGACTTGAGTTTCTACTGAGAATGGCTGGTCATAATAAGATCAAATGTCACAGAGTAGCAGCCCCCACACTCTATATTCCCGGAGCACCCATTCCCAGAGGGACACGGTGCACAAAGCACATATGGATAACTCCCACAGGCCCTCCAGTGTGTGTCCTTGCAAGCCTAAGAAGATAGCTGGTCCACCGTTTCACAACCAGGATTGAATACACATTTCCCCTCTTGACTCTGATGTTTGACAATCAGTCGGCTCCTCCTTTCCAGCAGCTCACCAACAGAGACCACTATCAGTGTTCCTCTTGCTCACAGATCACAGCAGTTTTAGATCTTAATGAACCCTAATTACGCATAAGCACATACTGTAATATACTCATGTCTGTTTGTATAAAAGGATAATTTAATCTGAACCAAAAGACGGTGAATGGATGAAACTTTTGCTGGTTATAGAGAGATGAATGCCCAGCACTTCCTCATGCTTGGTGTGAGAAAATAAAGTCTGGATGCTCATGTTGAGCTCTTCATTCATGATCACACTGTTGTGGTGAAATACACAGCGGGGAAATTTTAATGAGGAGCTTTTCCAACCAAATAACTGTAGAGCTGGTAGTTGATATGAGATAAAAAAGACTAAAACACAGCATGCAAAATGGACTGGGAAATACTGTGATTGTGATGCTATTAAATCATCATACTAATGACTCAAAACAATAGCAGGAAAAACAGTGCAAGTTGAGAAATGCCAAGTCCGAAGCACCGAGGGCGGCACTTTGAGTCTCACTGTGACCAAACCTTTGTTTTTGATTTGTCATTGTGTACACTTAATAACAGAATACTGATACCGAGCATGTTCGTTGTGACTGTTCTCAAGTACTAAAAACCAGCAGAGCAGAAAAGGATTTTCAGGACTGATGCTGGGATCTTCCATCTTTGCCATACAACATTAATGCAGCACAATAACCAAGGAGACTCCAGGGAAATCTTTCTAGTTTTTCCCCCTTTTTTTCCCCCTGACATTGCGGTAGAAAGCTTCAGTTGGAGATCATTTTTAACCCAGAGATATCTCAATGCACGACATACATATTTATAGGAAGAGATTTTAATTAAATCACTTCGGCCCAGAAGATGAAGCTTAGCTATGGCTGCAACTAAAGGGCTTAAATGCAGATACAGAAGAGCACAAATGAATGCCAGCTTAATACATATCAAGATATGTAAGTATATTATTTGTTAGTATAGTAGTTTTGGGCCATACATCTTCTCTAGTAAGAAAAAAAAGTCTATAGAAGTGAGCGAAAATGAGACAGGGGAGTGACTTCAGAGTGACAGATTTTTGTGTGTGTCTTATCAGAAGAGTTCTGGCACAAAGCTGTGGGCTATAAGTTTTGAAGATAATGCAGAGTGAAAATGTGTTTTTAGTCCAGGTTTAGGAAACACATAAGAGAGGTGGTTTAACAAATAACCCTGCATGCAGGAATCATCCAGCCATCAGTGCTCATCTCCTTTTTTCCCACACTCTTACTTTGAAATGTCATGTTTTTTTCTCAGCCATCCTCTATTTATGTGATGTTATAAATGGATCATAGATGACTAGTATTGAATAAATAAATCATTTTTAAGAAATAAATATTTTAGCTTGTTAGCATACTGACATTAGCATTACCATATACCAACAACATACCCCAGAGGACTTTTTGAAACATTACAAGTACAGAATGTTGCTGTGCACACAGTTTTCAATATACAGTATTTTGATATTTTGAACCCTGTGTCTTTAGTGCCATAAACAAACATGTGTGGAATGTGTGTGTGTGTGTGTGTGTTTGGCTTACATTGTGTGCACGGTGGTGAATGTACAGTATTATGGCGGGCTGTCGCTGTCAGTGTTATCAGCACCAGGGTTTATAGGGGTTCCCTAAGCTGCTCAGGGGCTGAGTCTGAGTGGTTTTGTAGTTTCAGCTCACATGTTATTACACCTAGATTGCAGTGTGGATGTGACAGGCCTGCCTTGCGCCTGGGGAATGTGCAGAAAATGAGTACAAGTGAGGAAAATAAGAACACGGCATAAAGCAAGAGTATAGAAGGAAAATTATGGAGCACAGGAACTCTAAACAAGATCACGTCTTTGGGAGGGAAATGTTCATGTTTCCCTCCCAAAGACTCTTGCTTTATGCCATGTTCTTATTTTCCTTACTAATATATATACATATATACATATGAACACTGCAACCTTGTACACAGTGTGGAAGCAAAAAACATTGCACATCCAGGTGCAAAAGATACACTGCTGCGTCCCTCATATTTTATTGATATTTAAAGTGCAGTAATGATGTAATCCTGTGCTGTGGTCATAAGAACATACTTCATTTTGTAGTTATATTCTAATTAGTATACAGTATATGCTATTCTCCATGACCACAAAATATCCACATACTGTGCTTGAAAAATAGCAATAGAAAAATGTCCACTACGATGGCAACAAATAGTAATGGATGCATGGCGGAGATTGTACAGGTTTTTGTAAATCAGCATATGATTTCATTCTGCAGCTTCTGTGTTGACTGAAATGACATTTGCAAACAGATGAGTCACTGGCTATTGACTGGTTACGGCAAAAGACAACAAAAGAAGCCCCCCCCCCTCCTAGAAGTCAGCTAACGTTAAACACAATGCCATGCTGAACAATGAAGTGAAACAGTCATATGCTGTTTCAGCATGACAATGTTTCCCGTGCACAAAGCCAGGTCCATAAAGAAATGATGTGGAAGATCTTCACTGGCCCGAGCAGTGATCTGACCTCAACCCCATCCAACACAATCATGCGGCTGATGGAATGCAAAAAATACCTAAAGCAAGGTTCCAAAATGTTTTAGAAAGCTTTCATCTAAGAGTGAAGGCAGCATACTAATGCCCATGGTCTTGGAATAACATCTTTAACAATGGCATCTGAGATTGGTTCCTTTTCTTCTGAAAGCTTCAATGTAAGAGCACCAGCAAAAAGCTTGCCTAATGAACTAACATATACACAATGTGCTCACTGCTCTTTATTATTAATATATTCCTATATTGTAGCAGGTATTCATCTCAAAAGTGCAACCCTTTTTTTCTCCTTTTTACTGGGAGAAGGGATTCATGAAATCCTATTATATCCTGTCACACTCAAAATCGCCGGCTACATTATTCTTATGTTCAGACTCGTGCAGCCTCCCTCCCCTGCTGCCACACACACAGTCAACACCACTGCTGCTGTTGTCACCACAAATCCATCTGGCTGTATGTATGAGTAACACGGCCTAACTCGTGTTGCAGCTCTAGTCCCACAGTGCTCTATTGTTGTTCCCACAGTTCTTGTTCTCATAAGCAGCAAAAAGTAGCTGCAAAAAATTCTGACATACATCTCACTGTGAACATATGACACTTTAATAGAGCCGCACAATAATCCTTTAAAAGGCCTTTTTTTTCTCCAGCAAAAATAATGCAAAAATAGCTAGTTCACTTTTTTTGTTAAGAGTTTTTTTTAAGATAAATTTAATTTTTAAGATAAATATGAAGCTACAGCTAGGAGATGGCTAGTTTAGCTTACCACAAAGACTGTACTATTACTGCAAATGTGCAAATTACATGTAGCTAACCTGTGCTTCAAATTGTGGCTGTCAAGCTCCACCCACTGAGGTTCACCTTGACCAATGAGATTACTTCTGCCTCAGCCTTTAATTGCAATCTGAATGTGTATACATCTGAAGTTCCTCCTCGGCTTTAATGCCAATGTATCACTCTAAACACAACAGATGTTGCAGGACATAATTCTGTCAGTTGTATTACTGTGATTCATAATGTGTTTGTTCTTCTTGTCTGAGTGGTGCTTTGATGAGGTTTGGCAGGAGCGTTTACACCAAACACGCTTTATTATTACATAAATTATAACAGTTCATTGTCCCTGGTTCATCATCATGCAATCTCACTTTCTCCGTGTCTCAGTTAATGCATCTCTCACTCTGTCTAGCTCTCTCATTCAATCATGTACTCGCCTGTTTTCTCTCTCTCGTCCTTTATTGCTCACATTCTGCAAACCGAGTGCTCCAGTCTCGCAGACTCGTTTATGTATGGACTTTAATCATCTCAGTGGAATGAAGGTCTTGGCTGTGTGAGTCCCTTGTCATACCTTATTGAGTTTCATAATGAATAATTCAAGATTGTCCCCGTAACTTAGACCATTTGTCAGAGCTCCTGCTTATATCACATTCTGGCAATCTAACAGACAGTATGCTTACATGCATGCTTTTACTTCTGCTGCACAGACCAACTTCTCCACAGGAATCATTTAACATCATCTTATATTGGGGGGATATAGTCATTATACAGTTATTATTGAGCTATTATAAGAAATAATGTAGTTTTCTTTATTTACTCCAGTCATCAGGAAAAAGTATAGTCACAAAAAAGGGGTGGTCCTGAAGCTTGGTGATGTAGTTTTGAAGTTAACAAAACTTATTCAAAAAGTAAGTAGGAAATGAACACAGGGCAGTTTGGTGCTTTGAGGTACCTGGCAGATACTGTATATCACAATTATATGTTACATGAGCACTCATGAGAGGGTCATATTGATTGTGATAGGCAAGATCCCAATGTCCCACTGGTTTTAATCTTTCTGTCTTGCAAAGTTAATTCCTTAAAATTATGTTAACTATTGCCCGAGGCTGTGAACACGCAGAAATTACTTTCACAATCTGGCATGAGCCTTACAGAATTGTGAAGTCAAATGTTAATAGAAGATGGAAATATTGTGGAGGGCATAAAGGTAGAGAGAGGTGGGGAAGACGCATGAGACAACCAAAAGAGAAAGAAAAGATGATTTGAAGAGAACAATAGCAGAAGATGAGAAAGAGAAGATGAGGTGACTATCATTGAAAAACAGCAAGCATGTAAAATTCTCCCTGAGGAGACGCTCTTCAAAGTGAGCAGAATTACTCCGAAGCCTTTCGATGTGCAGAGGAGAACATAAAGCCAGAATGAACGCAGTGGGGGGGGCAAAGAGAGCCGTGCATGACATTTTAATTGTGTTTTCTTTGAATTAGGATGACATCTTAGTGAATTTGTAGGTGATGACCTTGCGTGAATGTGATTGGACGTGCAACAACACTGTTTTCCGTCTTGAAAGGGTCTGCTCACAACTGCAATATAATCACCCTGCTGTCTTAGTAATAATATAAACTATAAATAATAAGAATTATGATTAAACCGCTTTCTTTCCACCAATCACAGTGATAGGTCAGCATGTAGGCGTATGTGGTGTTTTGGTAATTGATGAGGTGGGTGTACTAGATGAGTAGGTTATCGAGGAGGAAGTGGGTCTTGTTCCAATGGCTTTTTTTCTAGGGAAACAAAAGGTGTATACCCTGTTAACCAGCGTAAAACTTCCACTACAGCAACAGCCATTGGCTAAAAAACCCAGAGGAAAAAGTAATGTAAGTACCCAATTCAATATACTTGTTGCTGTTAGCAAATGGTAATGTAAGATTAGATTTTTATTTTATGAAGATTTATTTAGTGGATTGCCTAATTTAGTTAATTTAGATCAGGAACTACATAATATGGTGGACTAATGCCTTGCTTGGTTGAGATTGGCGATCTGCGGAGTGATATAATGTAAAACAGTGAGGTGATGTATCGTGTCTTGCTTGTTGTTGTAAGTGTTCACTTGCACTAGAATGTAGTGCCACCATCCGGCCAACATTTAAACCAATCTAATACTTTGGTTTATGGTCAAAATACCTTTAGTACTAACGTATTTAATTCTTGTTAGCCTCAGTTATACCTTTGCACTGATAATGTTAGCATGCTAACACGCTAAACTAACTGAGAAAGAGGTAAACATGTGATATACCTGCTAATTAAAAATCAGTAGCATTGTCATTGTGAGCATGTTAGCATGCTGACTTTAGCATTTAGCTATTTTAGCATGCGAGACTAAGTACAGTCCAGCGAGCTGCTAGCATGGCAGTAGCTACTCTTGTTTTCAACTCAGAGTTTCTCTCATCTGAATTTTAACAGCTAGTCAATAAGAGGACATTGTTTGCGGGGGTTTTAGTGAGTAAACTGACCTAAAAAAAGTGACAAAAATATTGTAAGAGTCTGAAAAGTTCAAAAAAGACGATGTTGTGCACATCCATGTAGTTGCTGGTGCGGGACAAAAAAAGATGATGTTCAAAAAAGGTAAACTTCCTCAGGAAGGCCGAATTGTTGGCCGAAACGTTATGTGCCTTATTTGCACTATTAAAGTATATTTTCCCGGAGCATTAAGCTGTTGTGCGGACTTTACCTTCTTTGAAGGTTCTAAAAATGACAGGTTCAAATTGTGCCTTTGTGAACCAACATTTGGTCCCAGAAGAAGATTTTAGTTGATTTGAACTACTCTCTAGTGACATTAAATTTAGCAAAAGAAGAGACGCCATTTAAAATGTCTGCTTGGTTTGATTTGTTATATGTTCATGTTTCTTGACTGAGACCCTTCTAAAACATCAAGGATCTCTTGAGCTCCCACTTTAATTGAAGTGATGGATGCTTGTGCACAGACTGATCACCATCTTCCCTATTCTGTTTCTCCTTTCCCTTGCTGTCCCTGTTACCTTCCCCTGTTTCCTCCCAACCAGACAGTAACTTTGTCCTGGGGAACGCCCAAGTCCAGTCTCTCTATCCCATAGTCTACTGCTCCGATGGGTTCTGTGAACTGACCGGCTTCGCCCGCGGTGAGCTGATGCAGAAGAGCTGCATGTGTCACTTCCTGTATGGTAGCGAGACCAGCGACCCCCTCACCTCACAGATGCAGAAAGCTCTGGATGAACAACGGGAGTTCAAGACTGAGATCATTCTGTACAAGAAGAGTGGTAAGCCAGCAGACGGCTGGAGGATATTGTCAAGTTTAATCATGTTTGATACTGGCAGTGTCAGTCAAAAATATTTTCTAATTGAGGCTGTACAATTCCAATTTCTTGTCTTTAACAGGCTCCAAGTTCCGGTGTCTGCTGGATATCGTGCCCATAAAGAACGAGAAGAGTGAAGTGGTTATGTTCCTGGTCTCACATAAGGATGTCACAGAAAATAAGGACGTGGACCATGACAATGAATCTGACATTGGTAAGAGACAGCATGAAAAAGAATGAGGCAGTTTACAATTACCACTATAATTCACATGAAATTATCCAAAAGTGGGTTGCAGCTGGGGCACAAATCAGCAGACTTTTTCAATTTAATTTATTTATAGTATCAAATCATAACGAGTCATCTCAAGACACTTTACAGAGTAGGTCTAGACCACACTATAATTTACAAAGACCCAACAATTCCAGTAATCCCCCCCCCCCCCAAGATCAAGCATTTAGTGCGACAGTGGCGAGGAAAAACTTCCTTTTAGGGAGAAACCTCAGACAGACCCAGGCTCTTGGTAGGCGGTGTCTGACAGTGCTGGTTGGGGGTGTGATGAACAGTGGCAATAATAGTCACAATAAAGATAATGGAACTATGACTAGAAGTAGTTGTAGTTCATGGCGTAGCAGGACATTGCAGGGTGTATGATCTGTGATATGACAGGAGTTTGAGAGCAGTCACCAAGTATAAAACTTCTTATACCTTGGTAAATAAATTTCTAGATCCAACTTTGGGAACCACAGGTTTGTACAATGGCAGTTCCTGCCACTATGTCTCTTTAGTTGTGTCCTTGTCTTCAGATAAGGAAACCGGCCTGGAGATCCGCCCCATCAGCCGCCCTGCAGGCTTCAACATGGAGCGCCGCCGCAGTCGGGCAGTCCTCTACCAGCTGTCTGGACACCTACAGAAACAGGACAAAACCAAGACCAAGCTGAAGATCAACAATGTGAGACATGTCCTATATACCTTCCGTCACAGTTAGGATTTGACCTACTGCATTTGTTTAGATATTTTCCTTTTTACTTTTGATTACAATGACCCCCATGGCAAATAATGAAGGGCCAGCAGATTCATCTTACAGACTTGCTTTTGCTGAAAGAAAACTCTTGTCAAGTACTGTGTTAAAGCCCAACTCTCGCTCCATATGAGGCTCCTTTTTCAACTACGCGGTCAATATTGACTTTCAATAACGACAAGAAATAATCTGTGCATTTATATGAAACTAAGCTTTAGGAGCTTTCCATCTTTATTCTCCCTGTTATGTTGCATCAGAAATCAATTGTTTGACTGATAAAATGGCTGCGGCCAGAAACAAAAGACCTACGGTGAGTTGTTCAAAACCTTTTAGTAAACTCTGGGTACACAAACAATGTTATCAATGCTTTCGTTAAGGTGTAGAGCCCCTAGTGATACTTGGAGCAGAGTCTCATGTTGTGTCGAGCTTTCTCAGCATTTTAAAAATGGCTATTTTGAGGCTAGCATAAAAGTGCCCCTAGCACTCCCATTCAAAAGGCCATTTGACTGAAAAACGAGAATACAGTAAATCTTAAGAGGCGCTTCAGTCCTAAATAGGCTTTTAAACGAAAGTTTGACTCCGGTACATTCATAAAAAGACCCTAGGTTGCATTTTGGCGAGTTACACTTTAAGGAGGGTTCCGTTTTAGAGGTTGATTGCCATCGTCATGGGGCATCAGTCAGAATGCATGATTAAGCCACAGAGAAGTTCAGTCCATTCAATGAAGATTTATTCAACAAAAAGGTGGTGAGGCAAATGATAAAACAACAGAACAGACATGGGTTGGAGAATCTGGGAAGAAAAAGAAATTAGAACTTAAAGTCAATATTCTAACATGTTCATCATAAAGTAACTAGATAAGTAAAGCTAGCATTCAAATATCAAACCGGTCAAGAAATAAGGTGCAAAATAAAACTCATCTTACCAGCTGCCGCCCCACGTGAAGGTGTAGAAAAGCCTGACTGAGCGGGAGTGCAGTCTTTAAATAAGGAGTGAACAGGTGAACTCAATCAGGTAATTAGGGTGGAAACAAAAGCCAATCAGTGGTGAAGACAGGAGAGGAAAGGAAGTGAGGTACAGGAAGTGAGGTAGGTGTGGAAAGCAAGTGTCAAAATAAGATAAAAAAAATAGGAATCTTTAGTACAACTGTTTTCAAGGACTTCATTTGCAACACAACTTGATTTGCATACATTTTTAAATGAATAAGATGAAAATTTGTCAATTAAAGCAACGGGGGGCGGAGACAAAACGTGCCCTCGCAGTGTGATCTTAATGACCCAGGACCGGATTTGAAATGATTGTGGGGCCAGCTGTTCAGGTATCATGGTTAACACAGGTTTAATCTTTGGCATAAGGAACATGTTAAGTTGATGCTCAGTTAAACATCAGAGAGTAGGGATGTAACGATACACTCAAATCACGATTCGATACCATTCAAGATTTTAACATCACAATACGATTTTCTCAGGATTTCTTTAACGGAATGAGCTGCAGACAGATGACTGAAAAATAGTCCTTTTTTATAAACAACATATGTGTACTCTAAAAAACAAATTGCAACTGATATTGTATTTTATCTTAAATAACAAAAATTGAATGAAAAAAATTATAATTAGATAAAAAAGTAAAAAAAAATCTCACATCAAAATTACTACATAAATAGAAAACAGTCAAACAAGTGAAATCATGAGTAGATTACGCCCTAGGCCATTTAAATTATTTCTTTTTTATCGGTTTTATCGGTTGTAATCTTGACACATTTATATCGACCTACCGATTCACAATGCATTGTTACTTCCCTACCAGAGAGACATTTGTATTTTGTCTTTACTTTGTACATACATGACATGACTGAGACATACGCACCTCATTTTTGAATATTGTCTGTTTACGTTTCCAAGTTTGACTGATTTATTTAAATTTGCCTTTGAATTATGTAGAATTCACACACAACACGTCAGTGCTACAATTATTGATCAGTTAAAAACAAAAAAATCTAACCCTAATATTGGTAAATGATGTCTTTTATTAGTAATGTTTGCGTGTGTGTTTCCACATCAAGAGTGTTCTTGGAGCCAACGCGAACCCGATCCCAGAGTACAAGGTGGCGGACATCCAGAAGTCCCGTTTCCTCCTCCTTCACTACGGTGCGTTTAAGGCTGGCTGGGATTGGCTCATCTTGTTGGCCACATTCTACGTCGCCGTCACCGTTCCCTACAACGTCTGCTTCACTGCTGTGGAGATACGAGAGGACGGCGCCTCAGCGGCACGTAACCCTCCAAGTGTCAGCGACATCTTGGTGGAGATACTTTTTATCATCGGTAAGGCTTCTTTCACATGCTTTATATACGTTGTTTACATGATTTTTTTATCTGGTATTGTAGGAATAAACTATATCAGGCTTTAGCTACTCAGGGCAATGCTTGTTGTCTTAACAAGAAAAAATATGTCCTCCTATGTTGCTACTACCCATTTAAGCATAATTTTTCCACTTTCTTCTAATCAGTTTAAGGGGTAACCCCCTCCTGGTTTACATAATCAAATCAAGCAGCTCTGAAACCACCTCTCCGTCTCTCTTAATTGACCCAGTTAGCTGCACCGTAGTATGCAAGTGCCTCCATCTCCTCCTAACACACAGGAGCTGTATGCTAATTGAACCTCCTTAACAATCTCCACTTCTTCTCTACTGTATCTCAACCTGCCATCTCCGCTCTGGCAGCCCAGTCCACTAATCCCGCCTTGAGGAAGGCTTGTTAAAGGAAATATATTCACAACCTGGATCTTACTGTCATGGTGTTTTCATTTGAAAGTTTAGATTTTTTTGGGGGGGAAGAGAGTTGACGAGATGAAGAAGCTGTACTGTATACCGTTCTCATGTCTGTGCGGTGAATATGAAGCTCAGCACAAACACTGGAAACATGGCTCTGTCTGATGTTAACAAAAAAAGGCAACTTTACTTAAAAAAAACAACAACAAAAAAAATGAGATATAACGTGTTCATTTGTGAGCTTTGTGTGGCAGATATCGTGCTGAACTTCCGGACAACCTTCGTGAGCACGTCTGGTCAGGTCGTGTACGACGCCCGCTGCATTTGCATTCACTATGTCACATCTTGGCTGTTTGTGGATCTGATCGCCGCCTTGCCCTTTGACCTGCTCTACGCCTTCAATATCAGTGTGGTGGGTTTCACACACACAAACACGCATGCACGCACGCACCCACACACACACACACACACACGCACACACGCACACACGCACACATGCACACAGACAACTATACAGTTTTGGTTTGTTATATTTGTATAATGTGTGCACATTTGTGTATATAAGACTGTTGGGAGAGTACATATAAATCATACATGCCAGTGGTAATCGGTCATTGTTTTATCAATATCACGCTCCTGCTGTTCGATTCTCGCTCAGACGCTAAGACCAAGAAAGAGCCTACAAATGCAAATGTTACACTACAAAGATAAGGCAAAGGAAACTTAGGAAAGTTAACAAAACATTGTTTTTTATCTCCATATTTTCTTGAAGTCCTGCTCTCACCATTTGTTGTAGTGGCTTCGATGGAAGGAAACTGGGAGTCTGAGCTTCAACAAGAAACTCATTATGGAGTAACCATTAATTAAGATGATAAAAAAAAGTATGTCGACTACAAATTACAGGTGCAGGCGAGTAGATTAGCCAGATGATGTTGAGTGCAGAGCCTTCTGGCTGTGTAACAGATACAGTACGATAGATACTGGATCACTGAATCTGACAGGGTCACAAAGTGTTCGAAAACAAAATGATGTTGCGAGCTAGATGTTGGTGTAATGGATTTAACTGGACTAGTGAATCTGCTCAGAAATAGTAGGTATTTGTGTCTGTGATTAACACTGGAGTGAGGCAGAGATGTTATACACCTGTTCATTCTCTACTGAATTAATTTGCCTGAATGGATCCATATCTAGATATGTAGATTAATGAAATCCTATCTGAGTGGGGTGTAATTAATCTGGGTTGAATCCAGAGATGCTTCAATTAAAACACCACTTATTGGGCTCCGAAACAAGCAGGGAATTGCAACCTCAGTTAATGCAGAGGCGAGGAAGGAAATCAATAAAGGAACTATGTTTGATGAGGTCATTTTTACTTCAGTACGACAGGGATATTTTCAGTCGAGGACCATAATGGCAGTGGTTTTCTCTGAGTGGCTTTTCCGGTAAAAGCTGCAACTTTTTTAAGCGAAAGTATTTTTAATCCCATATGAGCTACAAGATTTAGACAATCTACGGAGCAACCTTTGACGGTTTTTCTGCACTGTGAGTGAGATCATGGGGCAGGTCCCCCCAGTGTCACGGCTCACTGTCAAGATGCCTGATTGAAATTCTCAGTGTGCATGAGCGATTTCCAATTACTATACAATAGGGCAACTTTTAAAATTAAACCCTGAAATATAATTCTGGTTTAAAGTCTGCTGTACCTCTCCAGGAGTAACTAATCCCATCCTAATGACCAATCTTGTGTTAGATGTGTTCATACCTTCGAATGTATGACTCCTCTGTCTCCCAGAACTTTGGGGTTCACCTGCTGAAGACGGTGCGCCTCCTCCGCCTCTTGCGCCTCCTACAGAAGCTGGACCGTTACTCCCAGTACAGCGCCGTAGTCCTCACCCTGCTCATGTCCACGTTCGCCCTGCTGGGCCACTGGATGGCCTGCGTCTGGTACCTCATCGGACGCAGCGAGATCGAAAATAATAGCCCCACCTCCTGGGATATAGGTTTGTGTCTGTGTGTGTCGTGAAGTCCTGTGTGTTGCAACTTCATGGAATGATTTTAATGGATGGAAAGACGAAGAACAAAGCAAATATAATCTGTATCATTTGAACCCAATCCAGAGTTTGAGACGTGCTTGTATACACTCAAGTGTGTGGTCTGTGTCCTTTTACTGAGAAAACACTTCTAATTATGGTGATCTGTCTCCCCTCCTACTGTGCTCACTAGTGCCAAACACCAACAATACTGTGAGGTGCTTTAGGTGATGGTGGCTATCCTGTTTAAGTCAGCAACTTGGAATGAGACAGGAGGAGACCATTCAAACAGTGGTGGAAAGATATACAGAAAGGGCCTTCACTGATACACAGATGGACATGGGGCGGCGGCGGCTCAGGTGGAACAGCGGGTTGTACATTAATTGTAGGGTTGGTAATTGAGGGAAACATCGAACCCTAAACTGCTTCCGATGAGCACGGCAGCGCTCCATTATTCTTGGTTAACGAGTATGTGTCCATGGGTGAATGAGAGGCTTTTAAGGCTTTGTCCTTCTCAGCTTGAAAAGCACTATATCAGTGGTTCTCAACCTTTTTGGGACCAGCACCCCCCTATCCATTATTCAGGTCCCTTACCGCCTGGCAGGTTTTAATGTTGCAGTACACTGTTTTTTGCAAGTAGTTTAAAGTGTAAACTCCTATTGTTGTGAACCTTTGGTGTAAACTCGCCTTAAAAACAAATGCCCCCCAAAGGCACCTCAACGATTCCCCCTTTCCACAATATTGCTTCCAGCGCCCCCCACCATCCTCTGAACGCTCCCTGGGGGGCTGTATCACCCCCGTTGAGAAACACTGCACTATATGAATGCTATATCCATGTACAATTACACAGGGTTTTTATTCCTCAGATGGAAATTCATTACAACAGCATTCACTTCTCCTAGAGGTTGCAATATTGATTACAAATGGAAACGTAGTCCTGTATATAAATGGTAATATACTGTACAACATTTTCCTTACTCTACTTCTTGTTTTGTCTGGCTGCCATGCTGGTCTTGTCATACCCTACTCAGTCCTCTGACAAATTAAATGTCAAAACTTGGCACGTATTGGTTAGTTAGAGTCTATTTAATCAAAGTCCAAAGTTGTTTATTTTAAAACAGTATCATTATATTGGCTGAGACCATAAACATTAGATGTCCATTACAATGGGGTCTGAGTCCAAAAGGGTTAAACAATGAAGAATATAATCAGAACAAAAATCTCAGACAGACAAATTTAGAAAAGATAATAGGCACCGTGCATGAATTCAAATAAAAGCTGACGTTATAAGCTAGTGTGCAGTGTCTGGCCTGTACTGCTTCCAAATACACAAACACCAACACAGAAATAATGAATCTGCCGTTCCAGCCTTGTTACCACTGCTAATGAAGCCTTCTAGTAAAATAATCTAACATCGGATCTCATTAAACTGACAAACTCTTCTGGACTGCCCCTCCTCCCTCCAGGCTGGCTTCATGAACTGGCCAAACGCTTGGGAACGCCATACTTCCTGGCACCGCTGACCTCCCTGTTGGGAGTCTCTGATTCGCCTCAAGGCACCATGACAGCAGGACTGACCAATTCCAGCCAGTGGAACGGCTCGGGGTTGGAGCCGCTGACTGGGGCGGGTTTGCTGGGTTTAGGCCAATGGAATGGCACTAGGACCAGAGCGAGGACGCCCAGCGGCTCAGGGACGACACTGAGCGGCGGCCCGTCCGTCAGGAGCTCCTATGTGACGTCGCTGTACTTTGCTCTGAGCAGTCTGACCAGCGTGGGCTTCGGCAACGTCTCAGCCAACACAGACTCTGAGAAGATCTTCTCCATCTGCACCATGCTGATTGGAGGTGGGATTAACACAACACCAAAGCAGTCATACTTTGTTGTCTGTGGAAACTTAAAATACACAATTTCTCACTAATAGGATTTTCTATTCACTTGTGAAAATTCCAATCTGAACCAAAGTGACTGAGCAGACAAACTGATCACTGACCACATCACTGACATGGCTAAAAATCAGGCTAGCAAAGATGTTTGTGAGTTATGTAGTTTAATTAACACAGATGATGGCACTGTCAATTATCCTCCTTAAAGTCACATTGACAGGTCACCGACAAACAGTTTGAATCTGCAGCATCGTGGCGCAAAATCCGAGCAAGGCACAACACCTCAGGTGGACCCAAGGCATTGCTCTGTCCATAGGGCTTACAGTGGTGCAAAGCAAATCTACCGCCGATCATGTGTAGATGTATTTTTCTACCTTTGACCAGAGCAGCCACTTACACAGTAATTAAAGCAGTTTGAATCGACCCAAAACCTTTAACTGCCCATTTTGTAAAGAAATAGTACAGTTACCCTATAACTGAATTATGGCAGAAATCCTTTAAGCTTTTCTTGGTGCTTTTGTCTCTTTGTCTGTAGCATTAATGCATGCTGTAGTGTTTGGTAATGTGACTGCCATCATCCAGAGGATGTACTCACGGCGCTCCCTCTACCACACCCGCACCAAGGACCTGAAGGACTTTATCCGGGTGCACCGGCTGCCCAAAGCCCTTGAGCAACGCATGATGGAATGTTTCCAGACGACCTGGTCTGTCAACAACGGTATCGACGTCAGCGAGGTAAGAGGGACTCGCTGCGTCAGGAATAAGTGATTAAATGCCTTTGCCACAGGAGAATGTGAACATACGATGGCGTGACGTTACTCTAGATGGCAAACGAGCGTATTTCTGAGAATGTCCGACTCTTCCTTTGCCTTTCAGAGATGGGTATATGACCTCTCTGGCTTGGGTTGACCTTGTCCGTTACAATGGGATCAACTTTGCTTGGCTTCTAAAATTGAAAGTGCAAATTCTGCGACTTTCCCTAAAGAAACTGTTCAAAGTCATGAGAGGATTTGGGTTTTGTTTTGGATTCTATCAAACTGGGGCAGCTAGCCTAATTTCATGGATTAATGACCTCATAGACACTAAACTCACTCTTGATGTGTTTTACCATGGCTTTAAATCTACATAATCCTTTTTTAAAGAGATAACATGATGGGGAAATGACGCTTATACTAAGGTACTAACCCACAACTTTCCCCTGCAAAGATTTTTGCTTTGCTACCCGCAAATACAGTGGGAATTCACTGTATAATATGGTATAGTATAGTATATAGAGAGCTGTTGCATTTGCTATAATGAATGACCTTTGAGTAAATGTACAAAATGAAAAAAAAAGCTGATCCAGAAACTGTCACGCATGTATCAGTTAGTTGTGACTATGTGGGAAAAGTTTAATTTTGCCTTTTAATTTAACCTCCACTTTCCCACACAGTCACATTCAAATGATGACACACAAAGGAAAGAAGCCACTAAGAGAGAGATAGGTATTCATCCATAGTTTCAGAATTGTGTTTTGTGTAGCATTGTTTCACTGCAGAGGGGATATACAGAGTGTGTCCTTCTCATTCCCTCCACAGCTGCTGAAGGACTTCCCAGATGAGCTAAGGGCCGACATCGCCATGCATCTGAATAATGAGCTGCTGCAGCTGCCGCTCTTTGAATCGGCCAGCAGGGGGTGTCTGC
The DNA here is from genome assembly GCF_008315115.2 of Sander lucioperca. Taxonomy (NCBI): domain Eukaryota; kingdom Metazoa; phylum Chordata; class Actinopteri; order Perciformes; family Percidae; genus Sander; species Sander lucioperca. Next base: position 8,214,280 of record NC_050196.1, on the reverse strand, counting down.
GCTCCCTCTCCCTCATCATCAAGACCTCCTTTTGCGCTCCCGGGGAGTTCCTCATACGTCAGGGTGACGCCCTCCAGGCTATCTACTTCGTATGTTCAGGCTCCATGGAAGTACTGAAGGACAACACTGTGCTGGCCATTCTGGGTAAAGAATAAAAAACAACCAACATGTTTTTGTTAAAGTGTGTGTATTTATAACAAATTTAGGATTTTTTTGGAATGAAAATCGAAAGATTTTGCCCCAAAAACGGAAATGAGCTGCTTTGGCAAAAACAATCAAACTATCAATCCCAGCCATCAAAAACCCATTGTGGTGAAAGGCAATTAAAATGATCAGGATATATATTTTAGTTTGTGCTGATATATTGACATTCAAAATGTACATATTAGATAATTAAACCATAAGAATATATAATGCAATACATGCCAAACACACCCTATATCACATAGCCGACACCACTGAGGTTCAGCACCATGGAGAGCACCCATTCCCACAATGAGATGCTATGGGAGGACTGGCTCCATCCATCTATCCATTTTCCACACTCCCTCTTTTGAGAGATCTGCTCAGAACAAGGTTAAATAAGTAGGTAAGTACATCATTGCTTGGAGCTTGTGGGTTTGGCTCAAGCCTCCTGTTGGGCCTGCAGTCTGAGTGAGTCATTTTGCTACCTGAATCTTAAAGGGCTTCTCTGTCTTGGACTCCAAACCATAGAAGCCCTCCTAGATTCCGGCAGTAAAGTGACTCAGAAACCGCCGTCTACTACCATGCGAAGCAAGAAGAAGATGGTGTGTTAACTAACCTACGCCATGGCCATTCCCATAGTAAGTAATGGAGATCAGCAAGCTTTTTTACTGGGAAAAGTTCACGTCTCATATCTAAGATGATGAAAGACATGTTGGAGACTCAGGGATTTAATGGCACCTTAATAAAAAGCTACACAATAACGCAGAAAACTGTAGGGTGTTGTTACCGATTTTAAAGAGAGTTTGTGTATAGGGGCATACAATTTAGAAAATACACTGGAGTAAGACCATGAAGTGCTTTTTTAAGCGTTTAGAATCAGAAATCAGAAAAGTAAGTTTTTTACACCTACAAGGAATTTGTTTTGGTGTTGTAGGTGCATGTCATAAGTTCTAAGACTTATTTTTGGTCTATTTGTTGTTGTAGCATTATGAGCGGAAGGTGAGAAAGGGCTTTTTATTTCTGAGGGAGATATTAGACATCCAGAATTTAATAGCGAGCCAGACAGCTTTTATGAAGAGGAACATGATGAAGGAGGGCAGCCTAGTGCTACATTATGATTAAACACTGCAATTATCCCCATATTAAACCGCCCCCGTGGGCAAACAAGTCACACAGCATCAAGTGAAAGATGGAGTGTGACCCAAAGACTGAACAGTTTGGGGAGCAGCAAGAAGCTGAACAGCATATCCATAAACAACATTCATTGCTTTAAACACAACACTGACAAATAATCACCTTATAAAGTTGTCATGGCAAATGTGTTACACATCCAGCAGACATGGAGCAACAATATAATTCATCTAATTCAATCATATTTCTAGCCTCCTGATGAATATAAGTCCAATATTACCAGCAAACATCCTAAATAGGTGGACATGATGACAAAACAGGAACAGGAATCTAGCAGCCTCGCACAGCGAAAACAACACTGACACTTCATTCTGCATAACATGGATGAAACAGAATAGAGAAGCACAAACAGCTCTGGAATGAGTTCAGAACGGTATACAGCACTGGGAGCAAATTGGCAACACTGTTTTTCATATTAATGATCTAACTGGTGTAAATAATGAAGTTACTGCTGCCTATAGAAGAAACCCATTAGCATATTGGACCTGCTGTGTATACACATGCACATTTGTGTGAATATTGAAACGTGCACAAACTAACACATTCCCCTCCTCTCCCTCCTGTGTAGCTTTGCACACACAGACACACACACACACACACACACACACACACACACACACACACACACACACACACACACACACACACACACACACAGGTTTGGCATTGCCACTTTGGATTTACAGCTGTGGAGAAGGCAGTGAGGTAGAGAGAGAAAGCAGAAAAACAGAATAATAATGACCGTCTGCTGTAACCGAAAACAGTCCATCTGTATCCCATGGTGAATACTATAACAAAAATATAAAATAGTCTAACCACACATTCACCCTATTGGCTCTAGAATGTGTTTTTCCTAAAAGAAAAAAAAAAATACTAAAAGTACTATAATACCATTGTTACTTGCCAGTAATTAATCTACAGTAAAAGAATTGCATATTCACATTTTGGGGAATTGTGCTTTTTAAATGGGTCAGTATGTTTATTACTCTCTGTGTTCTCTTGATGTGGACTATCCCTTATATTGGGGCACTTCCTGCATTGTAGTCTTTCAATAGACTGCCACCAGTTGTGGTAGAAGTATTGAGATCTTTTTACTAAAGTAAAAGTACTAATACAACAATATAAAGAAAATACTCCATTACAAGTAAAAGTCCTTCATTTAAAATCATAAAAGTGCAGAAGCATTATCAGCAAAATGTACTTTAAAAGTAACAAAGTGAAAGTACTGGTTTAATAAGAATAGATGGCAATGCTTAGAGTTTCCTTTTGGTTTCTTTTAGGAGTTTCCTGATTTTATAATCATGATAATGCACTTGATGCTGGTCCAATATAGAAAATATTGGAGTCAGTTAAAGGTATAGTGCGTAGTTTCTGTGGCCTCCATGAGGAATTCTAAGTAATGACAACAACACTGTCGGCGCATCCACATGATACAGCCTTCTGTGATCCCCAGAAAAAAGCCAAAGACGACACGGAGGATTAAAAAAAACATGATGGACTCTTCAGAAGAGGTCATTATCTTCACTCGAGCTTCTGCGCGGGAAAGTCACCGGACGACACAATCTTCTGAACATCGCCATACTGAGAAATACAGAGAGAGTTGTGTGGAGCTGATAGTCTTAATTAGCTTTGTAGCAACTCATTTGGCAATGGCTCAAATGTAACGGACGTTCAATAATATCAAAAAGTTACGCACTAAAGCTTTAAGGAAATATTAAATGCATCTGTTGCATTATGGCTCATATATCAGCTTCCAGGTTAAGTACGTGACACAATGTATGTGTCTCTGCTTTCCAGGTCGGGGCGACCTGATTGGCTCCGACTGTCTGACCCAGGAGGAAGTAATTAAGACCAACGCCTGTGTGAAGGCCCTGACCTACTGTGACCTGCAGTATATCAGCCTGAAAGGCCTCCGCGAGGTGCTCTGTCTCTATTCTGACTACGCCCAGAAGTTCATCACTGAGATCCAGCATGACCTGACGTACAACCTCCGGGAGGGACACAGCACAGAGGTACGAGAATGGCCGATGCTTTTCTGATCACTGATCACTCTGCTCACAGTCAAAATCTGAGTTTGGAAGGTTAAAACATAATTTCTGAAACAAAGTTAGTCAACAAGTTGGGGACAAATAAACACACATAAGTTTTGCGTTGTCCATTCATCAATCACCCGCCACTTATCTGAATCTGTGTTGAAGTGGCAGCAGGCGTTACAAAGTAGCACGGACATCCTTTTCCCCAGCACATCCTCCAGCTTGTCATGTGGTATACAAAGATGTTCTCAGGCCAGATGGGATGTGTAGTCCCTCAGGCATGTTCTGGAGAATCTCCTCCTAGTCAAACATGATCTGAGGCATCCTGATCAGACACCCAAACAACCTCTTAACCTAATATCACCCTATATAGAATCTGTAAGGTATAACAGCCAGTCTCTCTGTCCAGCTGTCTGATGTTGTTTTTTTTCCATTGGTAAATGTAATATTACCACTATCATTATTAATATTACCATAGAAGTGTATTGCAGATAACTAATATCATGTTCTAAATGCCTTAAAGAAAGAAGACTCCTTCTGTTTTTATATTAGACTGAGCTGTGCAGTGACCTCCTCCACCCAACATTTTATGCAATGCCGGAGTGATGGCTTTGCACTTAAAAAGGATTAGCCATCTGGACTGGGAGTGAGGAGGAAGCCACGGCTTCTGCTTGAGATCCAGCCAACAGATAAATACATGGGCTAAACATGGACGATTCAGATGCCAGTAATCTACAGATGGATCTCAGCTGTAGCGTACACATGAATAACCAGCATATACTGGAAATAACTAAGTCACATTTTCACTGTGAGTAAGCTTGCTAACTAGAGCAGAGGTCCAAGGAAAATATCAGGGGACAGAGTATAGCAGCATGAAAACTATTTAAATTATACCTAATAGACTTTCTAGCTTTAGTATATGGGCTTTTTGCATACATGAACTCCTTTACTTTTTGCTGAAGGAGGCATCTTTACATTTATTGCCAAATTCATATATGTAGTCAGTCTGGAAACATGTTGATTCCTGCTTGATTAAGACAACTAATCCCCCCCTGATTGGCTGTAAGTCCACTTAGTCTTAGTCCACCTTTTTTTTTAAATGATAAACAGCTTATCTCTATAAAACAAGTGAGTGAGGGAGCAGGTGCATGAAAGGATGCGGTTCACTTATGGATAGAGAAATAAAGTAAGACGTTTGCAGCTATTTGCTCAGCTGTCAGGCCTCACTGACCATTTTTTTTAAATGTTTCTATTCGACTTTCAAGCACGTTAAACAAACTGTTTAAATGTCACAGAAATACTATGTGAATTGGGTGTGCTTCTTGCTGTATCTCGCAGGATAGAAGCATCAAATGGAACATTGGAACAATGGATTTCTGAACACACAGTAGTATGGGACAAACATGGTGCATATTTTCTGTCTACGTTGAAAGATTTCAGCAAAACTTTTATTGTCATATGTAAATGATTGCGAGAACTTTTGTAGCTGACACTCAATGACACTAGCTACTTAAAGTAAGCATATATATAAAACTCATTTACCCTTGGAATCCATAGGAAACTCCACGTGCTTGTCAGTACCTTACAGACACACACACGCACACACACACACACACACACACACACACACACACACACACACACATATGTACACATTACAAACTAGCACTAACATGCTGTGCATTCAGTAACAAGCGCATCCAGTGAGCCCGCATTCAGCCCAGCTGGTCGGTGCTCGGAGCCTGTCGAGATAGGTTAAATCCCGGAACTATCCAGGAACTGTGGTCTCCCTTCTTTTTTTGTTTTGCTGCTATTCAACAATAAAGAACACCAATTGGAACGATTCGTCTGTTCATTTAGCCTACTCTATATCTTCCCGTTAAGGAAAGGGAGCACTTGACAGCTTCTAGCCGCTCTCCAAGCGCACTGCTCCGCCGGAAATGTGGATGTATATATTATTCGGTGCCTTTTTATTGAGCATCAACCTCACGTTTGCGCGTATTGTCGGAAAAAATTACTTAAAGTATAAATAAACGCTTCATTTCAGGTCGCGGTTACGCCTGTGAGACACAGCTGAGGCGGAGCCGTGCAAACAGCTGCACAGATAAAAGTGAAAGCATATATGTAGACGTACCTAACAAAACGTTTCTGACACAACGGCTTTTGATCCTGTTGCAATAAAGTAGCATTTGCGGGGTTCAGGAATTCCTGACATTAAAAGAAAGTGGGGAGGGGCCCTCCACTTTATGGGCGCCCCTGTACTCCGGGCGCCTATGGTATATTCACCACAGCGACAGCAGCACTGAGTGCGGCATGGGACTAAAAATAGCGCTATCAGAGGGATGGGGGAGGAGTGGGTCATCCCTGACTGGATAAATATAGAACAACAACCAGATGGAGACGAGACGAGAAAACATCAGGATGAAAGGTAGCTGCAGGGGAAAGGAAGAGGAAGAACCTCGCCGATATTTGCAGTCACGTGCCGACACACTGCAGACATTCACACATGCAGCTCTCACATACCAACATACCATTACACAGCGTATTTGTCCGTGCAGATACAGAATCATTTACACACACACACACACACACACACACACACACACACACACACACACACACACACTGTGTTGTCCAATGTTGTCTCGCGCCTCGTGTCTAGTACATCTCACATGCATAATTACTCACACATATTACATGTACAGTGACCATATTTCAACATCTCTCACATGCAACATACACATATTTCTCTATCTTTACAACCGCAATAATGCACACAGAATTGTACGGAGCCCTTATAGCGGCATGCTGCATATCAAGGGTGGCACGTGCTGCTGAAATGCCAAACAAACCCTTCTCCACTCGGATCACTTCAGGCAAACCACTGCTAAAATTAAACCTCTGTGATCTAAAAATACCAGTCGAGCACGTGGGCCAAAGACATGATGGAGAAGACAACAAACAGAGGGGAGGGAAGAGTGGTGGTGACAGGGGGGCAAAAAGGGAAAAGAGAAAACTGGATTTGTTTGACAGTGTTTTCATCTGCTGTAAATGACAGTCCACAGAAGATGCAGGAAATATACATCCAAGAACCATCCACCAGTAACAACATGCTGACTGCAGGAATTTTACTTTAAAAGAACAATCTGTTTGGATATGACTTGTTAGGAGTCATAAACATCCGCAAACATCATCTTCTATATTATTTCATCTGAGGTTATAGAGAACCTTCAGAGCTGAATGTCTTTGGGAGTGAATGGCGTCGATGCTTGCTTGGTTTTGAATGAGAGCGCTCCTTTGCAGCGCTGCTGACAAACCGAATGGATATCAGCGCCATTGCAGCTATTGTGAATGGCTACTGTTCACTCAGTGATGCTTTCAATGGCTCAGCAGCTCCCCCATCTGGTGAAAGAGTGACTTCAACATTCCTGACCTATTAATTCTCGCGCTGTGTGCCATTTCAAACCTACACACTTATGCTAAGCATAAGAGCATTATAATTAATACTGTCAGTATGCATGCATACTAAAGAACATGTGGACATGTAGGTGGTACTCATAGCTACAAAATAAAAATAAAAAGAATCGCAGCAGCTCTCTGTGTTTCAAACAAATGATTACACTTTGTTGTATTCTGCCCTCTTTTTAATTCCTCAGACAGGCTGCGAGAGCAACGGAGGGATCATGAAGAAGCTTCCATCCATCAAGGAGGACGAGGAGGGATCAGGTTCAGAGGATGAGAACTCCCCACTCCCCAAGATGCCTCCCCCGAGCAGACCAGGCAGAGGCCTGCGCTCCCCGCTACTGTCGGCGAGAACCTTTAGACTGGCGAGCAATCGCACCCGGCCTGCCAGCCTGCAGATCCCTGGGGTGAGCTTCAGCTGCCAGCAGCCGGACCTCAGCCCTCGGTGAGGAACCATTCACTGGGTTAGGGGCTTAGTGTTAGCTTGTTCATCCAGTGGCAGTAACCCACTGTGTGAATTTGACTTTTGACTCTTTTTTGACTTGTGATATTATTCTTAAACACAAACCATCTACAGGCTAATTTGAGTCCCTGGAGAGGTGGCAGCAGATGCTCGACTGGAGGAATCCATTCACTTTAGTACAGCTGTGTGAGGGTGCACACAAGCATAAATTGTGTCGTGAAAAAGCCCTAAGTCCACCCCAAAGGGACTTACCATCTTCCAGAGAAAACACTGTTCACAAACTGCTCCAAACAGCTCTATTGTAGTCCAGCCTTCAGAGACAAACGTGCATCACTTTGTAACACACGTTATAATGCTCGCCTAGCTGCTAGCGTGGCACGCCCTCATACTCTGCTTCTGACTGGCTAGCAGTCCTTACCTAGCTACTGTGCATGTGCGACTCCCAACAAAGATGGAACAGAAGTGAGATGTCTCACTCTGTAGCTAAAACAGAGAGCTCAACATACAGGGTGAAAAGAGGAGCTGCAGCAATGTGCAGTACAACAAAAATATAGTTTTTTTTTTAATTAAACCATGTAAATCTATTTTGATACATCCTCTATATACAATTATGAACAGGAAAATGAGCATAATATGAGCACTTAAAGGGAAATAAGCTGCATCACAGTTGGAAAGAAATCTTGATTACGTTGACATATCTGCCCACGAGAAGCATTAATGAGTTCTCTTTTTAAAGGACAAATCATGCACTCAGCAATAATCAGAGAATTAAAGATGCATTTGTATTTGTATGATCTTAATTGGGGTCCTGGAGATCCCTGACTCTAAAGGATTTTTGTATGGTTAGGTTTTTATTAGCTTTGCTGCCTATCTAACAAAACAAAAGAAGAGGCCTCATAATAATAAACTGCACTTGGATTCAGTGAAGTAATGAGTAATCTTGTTGTTGCTTTGGCGATGTCCAGTTTGTGTTTCTGTAAAATCTAAAGTCAAAAGAGATTATATGGGATCTTGTATGTTGTCTTGAACAAGGAAAAGCCATTTGAAAGTTAAAATCATCACTTTCTTAACTTATTGTCTTGTGTGGAAGACATTGACTCACTCTTCTTGTCTGTCCTCAGGTTTCTAGATGCGATTGAGGCAGAAAACCAAAGTGTTTATGACCGGAAGTTTGATTTTTCTCCCACTTCATCTCAGAGTTTTCTTCCCAGCCCAGATTCAGCTGCCTCAGGTTAGCGTGCGCGCACACACACACACACACACACACACACACACACACACACACACACACACGCACATACACACACCAGACTGAGTGGTCTGTAGAGCTGCAAAGATAAATTGTTTGAATAAATCACTAATGTATTCTTAATTATCAGTCAGCTGTTGAAGTCCTTACTTGCATGTATACGTGTGTACTGTATATGCATGTGTGTATTTCTGTATCTGTCCACAGGGGCCCATGATGACGGTAACACCATGCAGACTATCGCTAAGCTAAAACACGAGGTAAAGCTGGTCATACTGAGGTGTTACAGAGAAAAACTGTAACATTGTTGATTTAGAAATGACAAATAAAGAGTTTTTTTTAATGAATATATGACTATGACCAAATGCAAATTGGTGTGATCCCCAATTTAAACGCCATTTCATAGTTATTTGTCAGCAGTGGTGGAATGTAACTAAGTACATTTACTCAAGTACTGTACTTAAGTACAAATTTGAGGTACTTGTACTTTACTTGAGTCTTTTCTTTTCATGCCACTTTCTACTTTCTACTCAACTACATTTCAGAAAAAAACGTTTTACTCCACTACAATAATCTGATAGCTTTAGTTACTAGTTACTTTACAAGTTGAAATGAAATGATTAGCCTGTTAAACACTTAGTTGATTGACTGTTGAAGTTTTGATCGTTTCCAGTTTCTAAAATGTGAGAATTTTTTCTGCATTGAGTACTTTTACTTGTAATACTTTAGTACTTTTTCCTGACATATATTACATATTTTTACTTAAAGGTGCCCTGCCACACAAAACAGTTTTACTTGCATTTTTTGAAATATGTTAGGTCCATATGTGTTTGTGTTATGTCGTGAATGTGAAAATGAACTGCTACCTCCTCTGTCAGCTCTAGCCACTGAAAAGAAATAAGCGGAGAAATCAGGCCAATTACAAAAGCTGGTCGGTCTGACATCATGTTGTCTGAGCTCATTACTATTCATGAGCTCGCCCAGTTGCGCTGGGTAAAGGATGCTGATAGCCAGGCTCTCATTGGCTAGCTGTTAGCCAATCAGAGTCAAGCTGGCACAAATCGAGCTGAGTCTTCCTGCAGGGTTTCTATACCACGCTAGAATGGCTTGTAACAAGGTAACCAAGGCATTTTTTCCACAAAAAAAGTCCATGGTAGAACTTCAGACATTACCACAAAGTAATGAAATACGTGTGACAGGGCACCTATAAGTAACATTTTCAATGCAGGACTTTTACTTGTAACAGATTTTGTTGGTATTAGTACTTTTTCTTAAGTAAGGGATCTGAATACTTCTTCCACCACTGTTTGTCAGTTAACTTAGTTATTAAAGTTAAACTGGTGTTTAGGTTGAAGCCTGTCATAGTGTCCTATTATTGTAAATTGTTGCTTATCTTGTTTTTATTTGTTATGATGAGTTTTTGTTATTGCACTTTGACTGCACAGCCCATATTTTCTGTCAGTTGTCACCAAACAATTCACATAAATGTTTCTTCATTTTCAAACAGCCCTAGTTATTTAAAAAAAAAAAAAAAGGAAGAAATCCATATTTTAAGCTAATGAAAGACTTTGGGATGCAGTTTGTATCCCAAATGTAAGTCGTAATAATAACTTCATTGTATTACAGGGACTTTCCCAAACACAGCAGCAGTACTGACTCTTCCTCTGACTCCCGTCTCTCCAGATGAGCGTCCTCTCCCGCCAGGTGACCGCCGTCAGTCAGGAGCTGCAAGAAATGACGAGTCTTCTCAAACCCCTCTTCCACAACCCCTCCACACTGCTGATGGCCAGCACCGTGGCTCGGCCTCCCAGCGTGTCATCACACAGCTGCTCCCCGGCCCCACCCCTTTTTACCCAACACGCACCTGTGGATTGCTCGGACAATCACAATCCTCCATCCGTCCTGGTAGCTGAACCGCCCTCTCCTCACCCGAGCATGACGGAGCTGTTACAAGGAGAGTTGGATCCGATTCAGTGTCCCCCATCCCAAACCCTCACCTCCCGTTATCCCCCAGTCTCCCATCGCTCGGCTCCCCCATCACTCAACAGCTCACCCCATGAGCACACAGTTATGCCACATCCCTCCTCCATCTCCATCCCCTCTCTTTCTTCATCAAGCCATCCATCATCCATCACTCCCCTTTTGGTAGACTTATCAGGACCCGATAGTCAGCAGCCTCAATCCCGTCTCCTGCTCGTGTCCCAGTCTGAGTCCCAGTTCACATCCTCGTCTTACCCCCGTACCCTTTCCCAGTCTCAGCTCCAGCCCCTTCTCCAGCCCTCCAGCATGGCCTCACACCCCGAAGAACCCCTCCTGGACCTGCAGGAGTGGAGTGGGGGGGAGCACACCACCCAGCTCAGCTTCATCAACGAAGGACAGCCCCCGATGTGAACATTGGAGGAACTCAACAGACAGGACCAACCAGCATGCCGCACAACTCACTGCATGACAATCATGTGTCCAAAGTTTGGCATGTGAGTTAAGATGTAAATACATCGATTTTAAACTATTATGACAATGAACAACAGCTGTATGCAGATACGATAATAAAATAGTTTGTTTTACAGTTTGATTTTGATTTGTTTTGACAGGATCAGTAATAAACTCCTTTCACCGTTAATTATATAAATTAACGGTTTGTTCAGTTCAGCCCGATTTCTCCCTAATCTCCTTAAAACCACTCTGTTACTGCTTTTCAGAGACATCCCACAAATATAGCAAGAAGCTTAAAGGACAAGACCCATGAGTGTACACGTTTAGCTCCTTTACTATAAACTGTGCGTACTTCCATTACTATTAACCAATTTCCAAGGCATGCTCTTTAGATATGTTATTTGGATGTATGTTTAGCCTCAGGTACAGATCACTCAATGGACAGTATATTGCACTCGTACTGCCAGACACTCAGACACAGTGAAGACACAAGTCGTTTCTCATCATTTAGTTTTATTGAAGCCATGGCTGCTGTGACAACCGTGAGCCAATCAGCAGGGCGTAAAAAAAAAAAAAGGACATTAGCTACTCAGTTAGCCTTCTGAAAGACTGTACAGTGGGGCAGACAGCGCCCCAGTCCACCGGCTTGCGGTACTCGCCTTTCTCCAGCACGTACTGCCGGCCCTTAAAGTTAGGGTGCTCGTAGAATACCCACCAGCCTCCCAGGACCCTGCAGGAGTGAACCTCCCTCCAGTGGAAGTTCTCCAGCACGGAGGGGCAGTCCTCAGTCGCCTCAAACATCCGACCGGCAAAGTCCCCTTTGACATAGAGCTGGATCTTGTAAGGTTCTCCACTGGCCTGGAGGAGGATGAGAAGAAGAAACGGAGAGATGAAGATGGGTTTTTGTAGAGATGTGGTGCAAACATGGATGGAAGGGGAAAAAGCTGACTGAGAGATGGATGCAGGTTTTGGCTGTGATGAAGAGGGTGTGTGGTGGAAGAGTAAAGAAATGGCTGAGGAATAAAAAGTGGATGGCACAATGGAGAAGTGCAGTGACAGGGTAGGTTTGAACTAATATCAAGCATCTGTTTAAACAAGTCATTCTGTCTGATATTTAGCCTTCAGGACTTATGTTTGCAGTTTGCTTCTTTCTCTCCACATAATCTCTAGAACTAAGCATCAGAAACTTTAAACAAGAACGACAAAATCTCCGCCGTTGGCATATTTTCCCTACTAAATTAGCTTTCAAGACTCAATGGTAGACAGAATGAAGGAGGTGTGATGCAGAAATGTTTTGTTGAGACATAATTCAGCATCTTGAAATGTAAGCGTTCTCATACTAAAAAGGAGGCTTACGATGTGAATCATCTTGCAGGAGCAGACTCTATCGTTGAGGCCGATCCAGCTCTGGTAGTCGGGGTACTCGCCTCTGCTGAGGACGTACTGGTAGCCCATGTAGTTCGGTCTTTCATAGATCACCCAGGTCCCGCTCTCCACTCGAGCTGAGTTGCAGCGACTCAGGTAGGAGTGGAAGTCGGTGCAGTCGCCGTCGCACTCATACCTGCGACCCTGGTAGCTCTTGTCCTCGTAGAAAATGATCTGGGGGAAGGCACATGAGTGAATCTGATATTAGGAAAAAGTAATAGACCTTTTTCACGGCAGACGTGTTGACATGTCATAGTAGGAAAAGCACAGGTGTATTCAAAACCATTAATGATGGCTGCATTCCACTTAGGAGAGGCCCTGGTATTGTGCATGCTGACTCACTGAAATAGCTTACTGGGACACTTGATGGAATTGAGCCATCGTTAAGGTTATCAATTTCACCTACTATGACAAGTCAAAATGTCTGCTGTAAAAAAGGTCCATAATCCATTGAATTTGAGTTTGTGCCTGTACTATTAGTAAGCTGGACAATAAAGGTTGTATATGTAGACTCTAAACATTCTCTTAACATTTGGGTTTCTGTCTGTAAAGAGGTATGTGCATAAACACTCACAGACCTCAACAATCGTGAGGTTTTTGTAAAGGAAACAGCAGAGCCACAAGAGAAAAAGAGCAGGACAGCCTCACTTCTGACTACTTTTCTACCTTCTAAATGCTGCAAGCCAAGAGCTAAATGTAGAAACTAAGTTTACAAGCTTACAAAATGAAAGGCATTTTAGACACAACTTTCTGCATTAATATTCCATAGCTGTTAAACGTCCTAACATCAACCGAGGCATTTTTGACTGTAGTCTTAATTCACGTCTTAAGCAAAACTGGAAACAGGTTAGCCCCTGCTTACAGTCACTTTAGACGTCGGAGTCATCCAGTTGCCTGAATAATGAAGACAGCACGCAGCATCTCATTAAAACAACATGTATTGCTGTTTTGAAGGTATGTCCAGAATCCTCAAAATCTGGATAAACACATATTCATATTTCATTTCCTGCTACCTGGATAGGAAATATGGCTTTGGGATCTTGGTTTAAAATCGTCTTCTTTTTAATGGTGCAACAGATGGAATATGTTTTAATCCAGATGCTTAAAAGAGTCTTGGGAGTGTCCTGGAAATATCTTCAAAACAGCAATAAGAGTTATTAAATGTCCTTGTGGGTTTTTCAAAATTTGCTGTAAATGTACAGTATTTGTGTGGAAAATTGGATGCAAAGTGATGTGACTGTAATAATAATATACGAGAGGCACAAACTTGACTTCTTTAGCTTCTACTTACCCTGCCCATCCTGCGACCAGCTGTGCTCCACCGTGTGGTCTCCCTTGAGTATGTGTGTGTAAACTAATTTTAAAAGTGTGTGTGTGTGTGTGTGTGTGTGTGTGTGTGTGTGAGTGTGTGCACTCGTATGTGAACCTTGTTCTCTTTTATACCTGCAGAGCCCTCTGTAATTGAGACAACTGCTTTGTCATGAGAATGAGATCCAAAATTTGAGTCAGTGGTTCCATTGCTGGTCATGTTTTCCAGAAACAGGCCGTGGGATTACACAGCATAGACCTCAGCCACCGACCAACTCTTTACAGCAAACTGTAAACCGTGTGTGTATACTGTAAACACACCCAGAGACATATGCACAAACACACTGACATAAAACATATAGACCTCTATTTGATGATTGTTTGATTGTTCAACTGTCCTCCTCACGCACCGAGGGGACCAAATAAGCAATACATTTCAAGCTGCCGCTCGTCAAATGGCCACTAGATGTCGGTGTTGTTTCACATTTTATGTTCCCCAATATTCCTCTCATCTTAACCTGAACCCAACCAATTAGGGTTCTCTGCAATGCAACTCTATGGGAAACATAAGGAGACATTATTTAAACGGTAGATAGACGCCATTGGGGAAGCATTCTCCAACTTCTAAATACTTTTAGAAACTTTATAAAACACAATATGTCATTATGTACGATTTCCAAAAATCAGTCAAAACCAACTGCAGCTCTAAGAACACTGCTGGTGAATTAAGTTTTCTTGTTTTGTTTTTTAAACTCTGTTTCTGGTTTCTTCCCCCATTTTCAAGACACCTCCCCAAACGTCACCTAAAATGTCTCAAAGACAGTGTCTTGAAAAGATAAAAACAACTACACTATGGGCAGTAATAAGGAATAACTGCAGCAGTAAGTGTGTAATCATTTTGTAAGAACAGGGCCAACGTTTAGATAGTAAAGTAATATAGTAAATAATAATGTAGCTGTCTATACTTTAGGTCAGACGGTCAGAACTGGTGGGAGGCCATAACCTACATGTCATTACCAAACGCTGCCACATGGGGGCAGCACTTCCTCAGTAAAAAGACAGCAGCTTTCCTCAGAGGTTCTCTATAATTGTTTGCTGTGATAAGTCAAAGCTAATGGCATAAAATGGAATAATTGGACTGTTGGCCGTACAAAAGAAGACATTTAATGAATTCACAATGGGCTCTAAGAAATTGTGATGTTTATTTTTCCCTATTTCATTTAAGATGATTGATTTTTCTGGAAGTTTATCATCAGACAATGATGATGGGGTGCGCATCTTAATGCATCTTAATTACATCTGATTGGTGTGACATGTTTCATGCACAAAGAAATTAAACGTGTTTTACTTTGAGAAAAACATAAAACTGCAATTTAATATAAATTTGGCTAATTTAACAGTCATTTTGGGTATAAATGATTTTGAACAGATTCTGTATAAAATAATCATTTCCTCTGCTTATATACAGCCTTTGGTCATATAATAATGATATATAAGTAAATCACAAATGCTTTAGTTAGTACATATAAAGCTCCAGAAAAACAGACGCAGAACATCAATATTTGCTGTTACAGGTAATACGAGCTGGCTTGAGCCTTGTGAAAGCACTCTTTAATTGCCACACATGCCATTACACACACACACACACACACACACACACACACACACACACACACACACACACACACACACACACACACGTCTTGCAACTTGTGGTGAGCTGTCAAAGCTACTTAGGATGATGTAGGACAGACAAGTGTACACACACACATACACAAACCACAGAGGAGGAGCGACAGGAAGGCAGACAGCCTGAGTAGTAATGATAGGTGACTATTCTTCCATCTAGAATAAATCAAGGAAAGTTGACCACCAGCCCTGCTATTTGGACAGAAAGACTTACAAACAACTAAGTGATGAATGGACAGAATATATGGAATCATTTCTCAGGATAGTACACATCTCTTTTCTTTAAAAGTGAAGAGTTATCACTTGCCTGCTCAAACATTAGAGTCATACTGTGCAGTGACATTAAATAAGAGGGATTTATAATTTGAATCCCACCCAACTGAAGAGTACAGTGAGCTTTTGGTAAATTGCCTCAGTTTTGAGTCAGAAATGTTAAGTTCATCAGAATTAGGAGAATAAATTAATCACATTTTTGAGATTAAATTCAGAATTGTAAAAAACAAATATCACATTGATATTGTAAGGTATAAGTGACTTAAGACAAAAGAAGATGTTTTTAAAATGTAATTGTTCATAAAAAAATGACTTGTCATACAATTCCTAAGTCTGCTGGCCATTTAGGAAGAATGACCTCTTCTCTGTAACTAAAACAGTGCCCATCAAACTGATCTGGTCTTATTCATTCAGTCAACCTTTATTTATACAGAGGGGGCTTCGATGAGCGCAGTTAGCTCTCTTCTCCATGGGTTCCCTTTGTATAGAACAATAGATACAGAATAGAATAGATCAGGATGGCAAAAGGATAAATCCTACTGCAGTTTATTCCATCTAATTGAAATAAGGGAACAAAGACAGACAAGGATCACTTTACTTAACAGGAGATCTAGAAAGAACCACCCGTATACACATTGTACAAAATATATTAAAGACGAGGGAAAACAAGCAAACAGTGGCATCTTCTCCAGGGTTAAGCACAGCAGTCCACTGAAGATTGGACATTTTAAACAATGTGTATACCCCCGAAACCTCTCTACCCCTATCTATCATTTATGGTCAAAGGGACAACGTTCACTTTTGGGCCATAGTTATAAATTGTAGGATTTGCAAGTTAAGAAAGGTCTAGCTCAGGTCCAACATTTCCTTTGAATTGTTTTTTTTTTCTCCACCAGTAGGAGTCAGACAATCAGCTTCTCTGTTATATCTATTCTGATCATTTATAACTTTTTAAACCCCGGTGTGTATCTCTTTAGTGTGTCTATGTAAGATTTGTGACATTGTTACAATGATGAACTTCTAACGTTTTTTTCCCCCAACTTATTCTCCTCCTGTTCTCTGCAATCACGACATCTGGGAAATGAATTACTCTCTATATCTGTGATCACATTATTTATTTAGTGCACGGCTTTCTAGAATAAAGAGGTAGCTCTTTTTTTTTTTTTTTTTTACCCACATGCTGCACAACGTCTGCTCAGCTTTTCATTTTTTTTAATTTTTAAACTATGTTTTCTGCTGGAGAGCTTAAATGTTACAGATTATCATTTGAAGACAGCAAATAAATGTAACGATTATTTCATGTGTGTCAATCTGTCTTCGGGGTTTCCCTCCCAAACCCCATCTCCTCCCTCCCTCCCTCCCTCCCGCCCTCTCTCCCTCTCTCCCTCTACATGTGTCATTTTACTGCTCTTTACTCAGCAGGCAGCAGCAGTCTGTCCTCATCACTCCTTGTCTTTATATCTCCTCGCTCGGTGTGCTGCTTTTGACACGAAGGGAAACGTTGGGAAATTCATATTGTCTCAGGCTGGATTCTCTCCTTTACACCAATGGATGGAGTTTATTCCCCAGCAAGCACAGTGACTTCTTAAAAAGTGAGTGAGCATTTACTGAAAAGTTCTTCATACTGTAACAACTGATGGAAAACTACGGATCAAATAGTTCATGATGCAAACATGCCTGACAATGAAGTGATACAAGTTGTATGGCATTTTGAACTGATACATAGGCAATGTGAGACTAGTTTCATGTCAAAATGCATATTTGTATGTAAGAAAATGTCATGCTTTAACACTGCATGCACGAGTAACAGTTGATCTTGTGGAGGTAAACTAGTTGCTTTCATTACAGTACAGTGGAACTCAGTCCAGAACCTTAAATATAACCAAATGGGACGTTGACCATAAAAAAACATTCTTTTGTCATTATTTGACAAAAATAGATATTCATAGTTTTACTACAAAACAACAGAGCTGTCACTTTTTATGAGACATGACTTAAATGTGGGGTTCCTTTTAGAAAATGCAGTTTATGATCGTGAAAATAATCACAAGTTGTTGTATTATCCAATATTCGGTACACATACACTTGATGTAGAGTATTTAAGTAAATCTTCATTAGACATGAGATGCTTTGAATTACTTAATTTTTTCATTTGATCAAAGTTAAGATTATTATATTTCCATAACTTGTTATCAGATTAAAAAAACATAGCCTTTTTCTTATAAAATAGAATTTCTCTAATTATGGAGTGACTTTTGTCTTCCTATTATAGCACTGACATTGCAACTTTTACAGTGTCTTGTTTTGCTTTACTAAGAGATTTTTTATATGGTTTTGAAATAACTTGAAAACACTTTGGAGCATATATATATATATATGCCTACAATATACCATAAAATATGTTTTCCTTGTGTGGTGGAAGCTTCATTTTAACTTGAAAACATCTGCCACATGCTTTTTTTCTCCATACAGCACTTGGATTGACAGCTTTTGCATGTTGCAATGGAAATGGCATGTTGGAACTAACTGGTATATAGAGAAATTACTCAATATATGTTACTGTATGTAGCCTAGGATGTAGAAAAAAGATAAAAAGAAAGTTGAAAAATAAGAAGAGCTGATATAAAAGGTAAAAGGGTATTCAAATAACATTATTTATTGTCTTAACTGGAGTTGAGGGAAACATATTTTACTATCAATTTAAATGATTTCCTATCACTAATATTTTTATTTCAATTAAAAAAAAACAGCTATTAAAACATAAAGACACTTCCTAATGCTAATGCATAGACTGTAAAGGGGAATAAAGGGTCACTGGTCATAACTTAATTGTGGAAAACATACTATATACAACTAACACAAGTTGTGAAGTTGGTTCAGATCCTATAAGTGTGCTCTCCTAACGCGACACCACAAGCCAAACTCAATTTAAAGTTCCTAGGACGTGTGCATTCTTGAAAACGACATATTGTTCAATTTGGCAAGCGACCAATCATCAATTATTTTAATATCCTTTAGTTTAACTGCCCCTTTACAAAGAGGTGTCATTAGTTAAACATAGCTGTAGCTAATACAATTAACAATGAGTAGGCCTAACATATAGCCTAGCTAGAACGTGTAGTGTGCCATTGAGCATTAACAATAAGAGACTGTTTTGTCAGCGCCGTTTTTTTGGTCAGTGCATTGACATACATATTGGTCAATGGCGGTTCATTTGGCACACCTGAATCAAACGGAGCCATTATTAGCTTAATTTTATTAGCTGCAGCTGTGTTTGTCTGCCGGGACCAAAGGCAGTATATAAGAAGGCCGGGACACGTTAGGTGAAAATCTTCCGCTATTAGCTGCTAATAAACGTAATAAACGTTAATGCTGCCGTGGGCGCGACAGTCAGGTAACAGTTCTAAAAGTTGAGACTTAACAACAATAAAGTAAGTCATCATTTGTACATGCATGCCGAATTTATCAGTATGTCCTGGAGATTTAGTTTTTTTGCTGGTAATGAGTAATAAATAATGAACAAATAATTATTTGAGTGGTATTTGAACGGAATTCGTCGCTTATTCACACTAGACCAAGTAGGGGCTTCGTCGCTGAAACAAGTTCTAATAAGATAATAAAATAAAAATTATGAACATTTCAGAAACAGAATCTGACTTAGTAATGTTATGTGATTTCCTAATATGATATTATAGACCTAATAGAAGGCTAGTGGTCTGTTGTAACCAAATAAAACATGCTGATGAAAATGACAATTAATAGTATTATTCCCACAGTCTCATATGTAGCCTACTAAATTGTATTTATTTTACTGAATACAAGCAGTAGAAACAAAAAGCAAAGTCTCAAAATAAAGACTTTAATAATTTTAGATAGGGCCCTGATATATACAATGTGAATGTATATTTGTTGTATATAACCATTCAGGTATGTGAAGGCCTGATCAAAAACCTAAATGTAACCAAATATTTCATCTCTTAATAACCACTATGAAACTAAACTAAACATTAGTTTTGATGATGTTGTTGTCATTTGACCCAAATACAGATGTGTGGTATTTGTTGTCAAAATAGAGCTGTCACTTTCTCTAGGGTTTTACATGATGTATTAGGTTTAGGACCAGGTGAATACTTGATATTTAATGTGCTGGTTTTAATGTACCTGCATGATCTGAGAGCCCGAGCAGGATCTCTTGTCTGGTGACTGTATTGTAAGCGAAGTTTGCCTCCGGTTCTGGTATAAAATATGCTTTTATTGCATATGCATTTGCAGTAAGTATATTCATAACCTATTCACTGGTTAAGAATTAATCAGCTACTAATTGAAGCAGTTTAATACAAGTATGTGGAGTTTGACCGTGTAGTAAGAGCTCACTGTGAGGCTGGTTGAGCGGCTTTAAAGGTGCCTTGTGGAGTTCTCTTATAAACAAACAAAAGTTCCGTTTACGTCTAGTGTTGCTCACCAGAACTCATTGCGTGTATCCTTGAGATCTAACAAATGTGATGAATGATTTTTCCTCCTCATAAAACAATTGCAACGCTGGTTTTCTGTGCACAAGACAAACAAAACAAGGACCCAGAGATTTGACCTCTTATTGTCTTTTTACATGCTTTTATGATGTCGTTTTATCCACTCAAGGACCACTTGATCCCCCTTAAAAGTCACTTGGAACCCTCTGAGGGTCTTTTGGACCCTTCCCACAAATGTTTAGGTGTCACCAGACCCCAATTAGACTCTAGTAAAATTCAGCCAGTCCTATTGTAACTGTAACCTACTTCAAGGACCTTGTGAACCCTCTCAAGGGCTCTTAAGGTGTCATCAGACTCCAATTTAGTATCCATACTTAGAGAATTCACAGTTGATTGAATTACAGTGAACACCTTAAATGCCGTTAAAGGCCCTTGAAGCTCTCTTAAAGACACTCAAGAGACCCCTTAAATTAGACCCTGCCTAAATTAATCTACTCCAGTATTTTGCAGCAAGCTGAGGTTTTCTATGTGTTTCTACGTGATTTGTCAGTTGGAGGCTACTGAGTGTGACTGTACATTTGGCCTCCATGTGTGCTAGTAAAGTCTGTGTTGGGAGTGTGTGGTCTCTTGGCTGTACACCCTCTGAATGTGTCACTTGAAGTGGTTTCATGTGTGTGAACGAGTGAGTGAAAGACACTTTTTTTTTCTTCTTTTTTTTTTAAACCTTTTTTTATGGAAGTATTTATAGTAGCCTAGTAAATAACAATTTAAACTTAGATTCATAATGCTCAAATGAAGGCGAAAGTCCAAGTATGAAGTCGAAGGTCCTAGTATTGCGCATGTTGGCTCACTGACACACTCCCTGAGTTCCAATACCTATACTACTATACTATTTAGTATGCCAAAAAAATATTTAGTATGTCAAATGCAGTATGTCAAAAAATACCAGGATGTCCTACTGCATCCGGTCACATTTTGCAGTATGTAAGCTAGCATGCTTTTCTGGCTATTCTGACCCACAATCCTTTGTGCAGCACATATGAGCAAGACGGTCAAAGTTCAAGGCGCAATGATATGAAGAAGTAGTAGCCCCGATTATATGCAAATTGCATGCAACAGTATGTACTTTGTAAGGGCAGCTGCTGTCTATACTAAAAGTAAAAAGAAAAAGGATGAGATTTGGAACTGAGCCACTGGGTCTGTTCGAAAATTGCATACTAACCAACATACTAACATACTATTCGTACTAAGTATGACGTACAATTTAGTATGTAGTTCGTTCCAACTGCATACAGTAAAATAAGGATTTTGTGTATGTGAGAAATACGCAAATGTATACTACATTAGTTAGAATTTCTGAGTATCAGACGTGAGCTTACTGGACATACTCAACTGCCCCAAAATGTATTGCGGTTTTTCAGACTGTCCAATGGTGAATTTGCGAGGCAGACAGTTTAAATAATTTACCGTTGGATAAAGTAACAACAAGTGATGGCGAGTGACATTAAGGTACAGTTAAGGGGACAAATGCAGGAGCTCGTATATCATGTACTGTAGAAAACACTAAATTATTTAATGATTTTAATTTGACCTAAAAGAAAACTGGAAAATATTACACTGAGTGTACTGTAAGAGGTAATGTTGATTTACATTTGTGATAAACTCTTCATTCAACAGCAGCTCGGAAAAGCGTATTGCTTGAGTATAGCTCATTTTAAGTCTGCTGTTATGTCATACTTTCATAATCGTAATTTGGTATGCAGTATGCAGCACATAAACATCGAGTATGCAGTACGTTAGTATGCGATTTTTAAACACAGCCCTGTCATTGCTTAATGGGAAGCTTGACTAGAACAGAGCCATTGTTAATGTTATTAGTAACATCTGACCTTTTCCTTCTGTGAGAAGTCAAAATGTCTGCTATGATGTATGAAGTCTTCGACCCGCTGACGTCAGCACTAACTTGCTATCTTCTCAGGTGATGCAGCCATCTTCACATCCTTTTTCAGAATGATCCACTGTTTGGCCTTTAAAACTCCTGGGCTTCCATGTCTATAGGTTTAGGATCATTGTCATGCTGTACTGCGCTTATATTGAGAAACTAAAAGTCCTACAAATCTCTTTAAGGCTGAAAGCGAGCAAGCTCAGATCCAATGTGCTGCCATAGAGACAAACACACCATGTTCTGTTACTGTATGTACTGCTTGTGTGCCTGATTTCCCTGTCCGTATGCACAGTGCTCTGATTTTCTTTCAAACACCACAACCATCTTTTTATTTTTTTCTCCACATTTTATGTCTCCTCATTAATGACAAACTGGTTTGAGGAGAAAATATGACGGAGGGAAGGGGTCTGATTATAATCAATTGCCCCAAATATGAGAGAGAGAGAGAGAGAGAGAGAGATTTTTTTCCGCCTTGGATTCCTGTTTCGGTTGCTCATGATGTGATACAGTGTGTGCGGTGTCTAAACCTAGTTTTGTATAGTGTATGGTCTAAACTAGGCTAGACCTGTGTCGAGCTCAGTTATACAAAAAAAGTTTCATTGGCATTGTGTCCTTGTTTGGTGTGTGTTGATTTGAGAGATTGAGCATTTAGTTGTTATTCATCCCTGGAGTGTAAATGAGTCCCACCATGGGAAATGGATTCTTTGGCAAATGTCTTTTTTCGGTTTTGGTGGCCTGGAGAATGCTCAGCAATCATTAAATCTGTTGTATGATAAAAAAGGATTAATGGGTAAATTAGCAAAGGCAGTGTGGGAGGGACAGCTGCACCCAGAGGGACAGAGATTAGCAGCACTATTGACATGATGGTCTTTTAGAAATAAAACTGCTTTTTAATCGTATATTGTAGAAACGCATAGTATCTGTCATGTGTCTGTTTCTAAAGGGATGTTTAGAATTTGATTGTTGTCAGTCAGCAAGCCAGGTTATAGGTAAAGTCCTGCCACAACAGTACTGGTGCAGTGCAGTGAACCATAGCCTAGCTCTCAATTCCCCAGTTGGTATTGGCCTTCAATAGTGATAAACTCATGGTTTAATTCCTGGCTGGAGTTCCTGCTCGGCTTAACCTTTCCAGGGACACTATCACATATGAAGTATCTTAAGGATATATATAGGGGCTGCAACTAACGATTATTTTCATAGTCGATTAATCTGTTGATTATTTTCTCGATTAATCGATTAGTTGTTTGGTCTATAAAATGTCAGAAAATGGTGAAATATGTCTCGTTTTGTCCACAACTCAAATATATTCAGTTTACTGTCAAAGGAGAGAAGAAACTAGAACATATTCACATTTAAGAAGCTGGAATCAAAGATTTTTTACTTTTTGTCTTAAAAACTTACTCAAACCGACTACCGGCGATTAATTTAAAAGTTGACTAATCGATTTAATATTTGCAACTCTAGATATATATATGTTTTTTGGGCATTTTAGGCCTTTATTTGACAGGACAGCCCAGATTGAAAGGGGAGAGAGAGGGGGAATGACATGCAGCAAAGGGCCGCAGGTCGGATCCCGACCCGCGGCAACTGCGCCGAGGACTGAGCCTCTGCACATCAGGCGCACGCTCCACCAGGCGAGCCACCCAGGTGCCCCACATATGAAGTATCTTGTTCGTGGTGTAAGGAATCCTTCTCCTTGTTGCTGCACTTGGGACTGCTAAAAAGGAGAAGTTGCTATTGGTCTCCAACATGGTAGCTATAGGGTATAGGACGCACATGGACTGTCCCTGCGTTCCAATATCCATCCATACTACCATATTATTTAGTACACCAGTTTTGTGACAGATATCAAACACTATATACAAGTTGCTCTTAACCAATATATGAGTCTGAGTGCACATTTTGAAATGCATGTATTTCATTTATATAGTGCCTTAGCGGTAAAGAGACACATATTGCAATCTCTCTCTCTCTCTCTCTCTCTCTCTCTCTCTCTCTCTCTCTCTCTCTCTCAAACAAGGTGGCCGTCGCTCCATACTGTGTGATTTAAATGTTTTGTCTTGTTGGTGTTGGATGGGCTTTTTTAAACAGCAGCTATTAATTTTTCATGTGTGCTTTATTATAATCATGTATCGCTTTTGAGTGCAGATGTATGTGTCGCTGCCGGCTTAACCGGTCATACCAGTGGTAACCACACAGTGTGAGGAAAAACACAAAGCAGGGAGAGCAGACCACTTTCTCAAAGATACTGTGCAGAGTTTATTTAGCCATGCATGATGCTGCAGGTTTTGGGTATCCTGTTCAAATATATATTTTTTGAGGCTTTACTCACTTCTAAATGTTTTCTGGCAGTAAACCAGTGCAAAGAAACATTTTTATAGTTTAGAAACCACATGGAGACCTGAGATGTAAACATTTAAGTTGACTGTGTTTGCTTTTTAAATGTTTAATGCCTACACTTCTGGTTTACGAGCCTCAGCAGATTACAGTATATGAGTGCTGTGTGTAAAATGACAAATGACAGTCATTTACAGTTAAAGAACCTATAAAAATGTTTGGCTCAGACGTGATCCCATGTAACAATGTCAGCATTTAGAGGAATAGTTTGACATCTTGGAAAATAGATGTATTCACTTTCTTGCAAAGAGTTAGATGAGAAGATCGATACCACTCTCGTATTTGTTTGCTAAAAATGAAGCCAGGAGACCACTTAGCTTAGCATAAACACTGGAAACAGGGGAAACGGATAGCCTGGATCTGTCTGCCAATGGGAATCAAAATAATCCACCTACCAGCACATATAAGGCAAATTAATTAACAAATGATATCTTGTTTAATCCGTACAAAAACCAAAGTGTAAAAACGGCAAGTTGTGGTTTTAAGGTGGCTGCTTGTTAGAACTAGTGCCCAATGACTTCCTATAGTCTCTGCTGACAGAGTCCAGTCCTGCTGTGTCATGTCATCTAGTGTTCTGAAGAGCCATGTAATATTGTGACCTGTATTAATGATGTACTCGGTCCTTTCCTTTTGTACAAAGTCAAAGCTTAAATCATACCCATTGTACTTTAAGAGTCTACTCACCTTAAAGTCATTGTAGTAGCTCAGATATATATATATATATATATATATATATATATAGAAGCCACATACTGTAGATTAGCACATTAATAAAGTAAAACTGCTCTATAATATAACATACAATAAAAACTATAATATATTTATGATTTAACATACATAGTTGATAATACCACCTATATCATAAAGTATGTTGACAGAAAAATGTTGAATATTTTTTACATGTTTTGTTTAGTTCTATGTGCTTTTTGGTTGTGTTCTTACCTACAGAATACAGAGTGCATTGTCACAGTGTTCCTTACACTCGCTCACGTCTGTCATTATAACATATCATTTACTCCAATGTGTGTAAACACAGAATAATATACTTGTCTGTATTTAGTCTGAGTGAACGCCACTTGTTGACCTGTGATTCGTCCCAGATGCCTCTGACTCTGTCTGTTGTGGTCGTCCCTGCCTCTCTTGAATGTGAATAACAAAGAAATGTGTTCGCCGAATTGGCCGGGGAGGAATTGAACAAAGCGACCAGTTGTTGATGAAACAGTCTGTAATAATGGCTTTTCACTGTCAACACTGGCAGAGTATAAAAGACGATGTACTTGATATACAGTGTGTAGGTGTATGAAGACCATTTCAGCTTGTTTTGGTTTAATCAGAGTTGGGAAAGAGTCACTGGTACTGTATAATAACTGCATAACTCCTCCTTCTTACCCCTCTCAAACTCAATGGGATCATGTTCAGTGATATACAAGTCACAGTTTTCTTTAATGTAGGCTTAATCAAACACATTCATACTCCAATTAGGATCTGATATCAAAAACCTAATGGATACTAAATTCTGTGGATTGAAGCCAAGGCTTTTTGAATATGTAGTGGTGGCTTTTATTTGTTTATTTTTTAATTGTCTTCACGTCAAAACAGTGTCCTAAGCGTCATGCGACCTGACCGTATTTCTTGTTGAGCACTGAAGCAAGTTCTTGTGTTTCCTCTCAGCTTCACACTCTGTGCTGGGTGCTCCTCCTGGAGTTTTCAGGGTGATGGAGCAGCGTGGAGGTGCAGGCGGGGAAACGGAGAGCCCCAGCCTTCGGGACAGCACCAGCCCAGAGGAGAGAGGAGGGGAGAGCCCTGCCTCCAGTGGCCCCCCGCCGTGCAAGTTGAGCCTCCTGGAGGTCAACGGCAGCCCAGCAGCTCCGCGGACCAGACAGAACGGCACACCGCTGAGGCGACTAGGAGGTGCGGCATTGACACAGATATGCACATGCTTGCTTAAATACAAGTGTTCAGTCATTTATTTGGACTGAAGCTCCTCAAACACACAACGGTACACAAACAAATTCTTGTAAACAGCAGATTATGCATGAAAATAGATTTAAAATAAAATCTTAAAGTAACTCCTTCCTAGGAATAAGTACAGTACGAAAAAGATAAAGATAAAACAAGCGCTAAACTTTCTTCCTAAACACAAAACATCACCTTACATAGTGAAGTATACACATTCTATATTAAAATATATTAGCAACACTTTGAATTAGAGCTGGGCGATATGGAGAAAATCAAATATCACGATATTTTTGACCAAATACCTCTAACGATACCACAACGATATTGTAGTGTTGACTATTGGTGCTTTCACAAAATATTTACACAATGAGATTTTTGATAAATAATCATCAGTAATGTGGATATAATGACTAAGTGGGTAAAGGCAAATAACAGAACAGTTACAGTCTGGTAAGTTCAGAAAAGTACATCACTTTACTGTAATGCAGCCTTTAAAACCAGGAAAAGACAACACTTATGCCATATTACGATATCCAAAATCTAAGACGATATCTAGTCTCATATCACAATATCGACATAATATCAATATATTGCCCAGCCCTACTTTGAATTGTAGCAATAATAAACGTGTTAACCTGTACTCACTACAAAATAAGTCTCCCCTTAACCACACAATATTTCACTTGATTAATGTAGCAGAGAGATACAGAACGTAGGTACCACTAGTGGGTGAGAGGAACCTAAATGCTTTAAGGCCTGGATTAAGTTAGATGTTGGAATCGTTCCTTAGATATCTGTCCACGCTGACACAATCCTCTCTATTACTCTTCTGTTTTCCTATCACAGAAGCCTCTTTCAATCTGCTATTCATTTATTTGTATCTGTCCTGTTTGAAAATGAACCCATCACAATTTCCCAGAGCCCAAGGTGAGTCTTTACATTTCTGGGGTTGTCTTTACAAAATCCAAAGATACTGCAATCAAAGAAAATCCTTAATTTTAAGAAGCCAGAAGCAGAAAATGTTTGCTTTTTGGCTTGATTGGAGACTTAATACAATTAACTGATTATTGAAATTGTTGTTGGGAAGAGAAAGTGAGGACATGCAACAAAGGTCCCCAGCCAGAATTAACCTTCCTCCTGAGTTTATCCTGTTAGACTTGGCATGCAATTACAATTGTAGAATGATAGTAGGCCACTAAATGTATCCATACTTTTGAGATGATGTGTCTGGGTCAGTATCCTTCAACCCAAGTGCCAGCAGGATTTGAGCGTCTCTTTCAAACACACAACTATTTTCGTCACTTTTCGTATGTGCAAGCGAGTGCAACGCCGCAAATGCCTTTGACGGCTGATGGTGTTTGGCCTTCTTTTGCTTGGTCGGGGCGCGCTAAAATGTTAGCATAATGATCCATAATTGTATTGATGCTGAAGTTTTGGCACAAGGCACCAAAATGAAGTCTACCAAGGACATGTGGATGATGTTGGTGTCTACTGTCTGTGGGTTGGTTGGCCACACACACACACACACACACACACACACACACACACTTTACATTGGTATTTCAGAGCAGCATGTACGCTCTAAAATACCTAACACCCACGCACAAATACCCATTATTCTCTCATGCAGTTGAAAACATCATCATGCATCATCACACAAACATTGTAACAGCACACACACACACACACACACACACACACACACACACACACACACACACACACACACACACACACACACACACACACACATATTCGGCTAGGTTGCCTCCCTCCACCCTTCCACTGAGTGGTTGGCTTATAGGTCGATAGCGTGCCTGATGCTGCCTTGGTTTGGCTCCGGCTGATCTGTCTCTGCTTCATCGGGAGGAGGATTGATAGCTTGTTAATTAGCAGTTCCTGTGGGACAGAGCAGTGGACTGGATGGGTGTGAATGATTCCAGGAGGAGCTCTCTGGACTTGCCCAATAACGAGTCTAGACCAACGCACTGGAATCGGTTTCACCGCTGGAGTTATGGCATCGCTCCTGAGTGCTAAATAATATAGATATTATGTCAGGCAACACTTTAAGAGCTGTTCTGGAAACAAGACATATTCATTGTGGGTTTTAATGTGTGGTGCAAACACAAATAAAGCTGTGCAATCTTACACTGACTTACATTCACACTGGCAGCTGCCCAGTTTAACCAGAGTCTTCCACTGAGACCACCAAGCAGCTATACTGCTGCAACACTAACACATTACGTCACCCAACAGGCAGAGATTTGTTGAGATCTATTGCTGTCATCTTTGGTATTTGTAGGAATCCCTTTCACACCGATCCTGTTCAAAACGCTGAAACATGGATGACAAAAAGCTTAAAAATTCTCCCAAAAAAAGTTCCTCCCAGCCAGATTTGAGTACATATT
This sequence comes from Sander lucioperca, assembly GCF_008315115.2. Lineage (NCBI taxonomy): Eukaryota > Metazoa > Chordata > Actinopteri > Perciformes > Percidae > Sander > Sander lucioperca. The sequence goes on along the minus strand of NC_050196.1, from coordinate 8,185,390 downwards.
CACAGAGGAAAAATGTAGAGGCGGACATATCTCTTCATTCCAAACGGTGAAAAAACTGTTTAGTTGCTCTGTAGCTGTTCTGTGCCTTGATCAGGAGCACGGAAATAGCGAAACGAGTAAAAAGAATCCCACCACACTTTCCAAACTGATTGAGAGATTTAAATGGGGAGCTTTCCAGTCACAAGGCTAGTTTCTAACCTGCAGACCCCCACCATGGCCAAATAGAAAGGCAATGGATGGAATGACTTTTTTTCCCCACTTCATATGAGCAATTTACTGATTTTTGGATTTCAAATTTGCTGATTTCTTGAACTGTAATTTTAATATGTGAAACATCTGATCATTTTTACTGCTTTGACTGTCTGAACTAACCAACTTCTAGACCATGATGATGCTGCTATCATGAACAGCTGTAAATACAGCTATCTGTGTGTACCGCTTCTAGATGTCATGTTGAATTTTGAGGGATTTTTTTTTTTTTATGCAGTTTGCACCCAGAAATGCTTGACCAAATTGGGCAATCCTGTCATCGATTTATCTAAAACTGTGCAAAGTCTTTTTGGATGAGGGGAAAAAAAACAACATATGTATGGAGAATATGCATCTGGGAAAACATTTAAGCCACCTTCACTTTCTGGAAAGAGAACAGACTACACACACACACACACACACACACACACACACACACACAGCCGGTCCCAACCTCTCTGTCTGTCTGCCAGGTTTGATGATCCCAGTCTACTGTGTGGTGGAGCATGCCGATGTGGGCGTAGCTGGTGACTGTGAGGGGCATGGCGACCGTCACGCTGAGTTTGTGTTGGTTCATAAGGATGTCCTCTTCACGCAGCTGGTGGAGACAGCACTGGTCGCTCTGGGATACTCACACAGCTCAGCTGTACAGGCAAGTGGTAAGTAGGTGTGTGTGTGTGTGTGTGTGTGTGTGTGTGTGTGTGTGTGTGTCTCAATACACTCATATTCGGGTTCTCTTAATTTCAGTTCAATGAAAACGTATCTGATAACTCTCACTACAAAGTTAAAATTATTAATGTGTAAGTTGTTGATATAATCAGATGTCAAGTTCATCGGATATGCATCTGCTTTTCTGATTTAAACCTTTGCGGACAAGTGGACTGTCCCCAAAAACGCACCAGTCCAATTCTCTCAATCAAATAAATTAGACTGTTAATGGAGCTGTGTGTAATGCACTCTGTGATCACCACACCCCAAATGACCCAAGGGCTGATCTAATCTGCAGGAAACGGTGCTCTTTGCTTCTATGTCTTTCCCGTTATTCTGGATTCAGCAGTTTAAACACAGCTTTTCCCTGCATGAAAAAGGTTCATGCATTAAGCCATACTATAGCAAAAGAATGCGCTGTACTTATATTGACATAGACTACAGTTTAAGTTAGAATAAAAGAAAATCCTGTTTGGAAATGATAGAATGAGGCAATGAATAGCAGTCAAAATGCAACCCTGTCTGACAATTCAAATATGACAATTATGCATTTTTAAAACATAAAAAAAAGCTAGTGAACATGTTTGTCCAATGATTTAATAACTTAATTTCTTTGGTGTGGTGTCTTCGGCTCCACTTCCACTCCTTTATTTATTTATTTATTTTATTGATATTTTGACAGGACACCAGATGTTCCAGAACTTTACGACATATGTTCCTTGTCCCCAAATTTTCTTTTTATACAACACGCAACAGAAGCATCCTTTTAAACTACAACAAAGGGATCAATAAAAGAGATCTGGCTACTACCCAAATACCTCCCTCTTTGATCAAATGAACTCAGGCTGCACCTGTCAGCCGTTGAATACAATTTGAGAATGAGACCCAGCTGTAGACTACACAAAACGAACTTGACAATACAAGGAATACAGACAAATAAAATAAAATAAACAAACAACAAAAACAAAACAAAATGTGATAAAAAAAGTAAACTATAAACATGCCTTGTCCATTATACCAACTGCCAGTTATAAAAATCAGAAAGACATTTCTTCTATTACATCCAAAAAGGAGCCCCACACTCTTCTGAAATATATCTTCCCTACCGCTGACTCTATAAAGTAACCCGTTAAAAAGTAGCCATCTTTGTCATCAACTCAATCCATTCCTTAAAACAGCATGGGCAAGTTGACCTCGCAAGAAAATTGCCAATTCTTTTGTCTGGAAAAAGTAAAATCAATAACTTTAATCCAGAATAAATCAGTGTCTGATAATGGCAACTTTGATTATAAATTATTTAAATCATTGCTCCAATAAGAAGCTATTAAGGTCGTGTTTAAAGGCATACTGCTTGATTGACAGCCAGGGTGTTGTCCACTTCCTGCTTAGCTCCACCCTGGCGTCCTCCACTTTGACAAAATGTGTATTTCCTGGCACCAAGATCAGGGCGAGCAGTGAACCCAAATCCAAGCTTCGGTGATGTCACATCGCTGTTTTTGTGCAGGTCACAGTTTTGACAACTAGAAATTTAAAAGAGCTCTAAAATATTTGTAATCTCGGTTGTTGACAAACTGTAAGCCTCTGTACATCACATCTGGGAAACGCAGGAATTCCAAACTTCTCCCTTATTACATTGCTAATGGGAAACATCTCATGCTTCAGTCTTTCTTTGGTAATTGATGAGAAATTAATTATTTCCAGCAGCAGTTTAATAGAGTATACGTGGTTTCCAGATGGGTGGGGTTTGCCACATGAGTACAATAGCGAGTGCTGAGTACCGAAATGTTTAGACGCTCACAGAAAAAAGTATTCACCAAGAAGGTATTTCAAAGATAAATCTGTCTGCTTGGTCTAACACTTATCTCCTGATGTGATTCAGTTCACCCACCTGGCAGTATGAAGGTTAAACCAAACACTAAGTCTGGACTTGTGCGTATCAGACCAGCACCAAAACGTTTTCTCATCATTTTAAGATCAAAACAAGAAGGCAGACAACATCCAGTCGACTATGAAACAACCACACACACACACACACACACACAGAGAGAGCGCGCAGTTTGACATTCCTGGTGTGTCCCGTAAACACAGGGCACTCTAACCAAGTGGCCGACGCCCTGCGACCCCCCCTCGCCTCTACCAAATGGCTAGGTTTTGTTCTGAGAAATAAGCCTTTTCTTTTCAAATAAATAATTTTTGGCTGGAGTCATGCATATTTCCCCGAGTGTGGTCACAACCAAAATTATACAGAGTCTCTTCTATTTTCTTCTGCCGTTGAATTGCGTCTTGCATAACTTTGGCTGGACAAGTATTTTTAAACTCTTAACTGGCACAGGGGGTTTTCTTTTAATTAACTTGAACATAATGGCTAATTAAAAAGAAGCTATTTCTTGTTTAGGGTATATGGTTACTGTTCTGGATTTAACATGGGATTAGGTGAATTGCTGAGCAAAAAAAATCCCTAAATTTAACTCCAGGCGATGTTTTGGGAAGCATTCACTGATATTACTCAATTACAAATAACCATTTACCATATTTTTCGGCTTGCACACCACAAGAGGTTCCCAGAAACAACCCAAACCTTATTTTAAGAATCTCTCTCTCTCTCTCTCTCTCTCTCTCTCTGTCTGTCTGTGTCTCTCGCTCTCGCTCTCTCTCTCTGTCTGTCTGTGTCTCTCTCTCTCTCTCTCTCTCTCTCTGTCTGTCTGTGTCTCTCTCTCTCTCTCTCTCTCTCTGTCTGTGTCTCTCTCTCTCTCTCTCTCTCTCTCTCTCTCTCTCTCTCTCTCTGTCTGTCTGTGTCTCTCTCTCTCGCTCTCGCTGTCTCCCTCTCTCTCAACCAAATTATTTTGAACATGTTTAAAATACACACAGCATGTGAACTTAATTATTGGTTTCAGTCATTACTTGCTCTGACATGGGCAGTTTGCTCCAAAGCACATTGTATTCATGCTGAGGGACAATGTTGTTTTTTACATTTATTTTTGTTTTAATACATTTAATTTAATACACCTTTGCACCATTTCTATATTTGGGTAATATTATTTAGCATTTTTGTACTGCAAAGTCGTGTTACTTATTGACCAATATGTATGCAGATACTGATATATCTTCGATGAGCTAAAATCAGCAGATAATATCTGCTATTTCGGTGTATTGTTTGGGCTCTAGATAGAAGTATGGGTTGGTGGGTAAAATGAGATTTAATCTGCACTGACAACATAATTTTTGAGTCCTCTAATCTAATATATCTGAGGTCAGGAAGAGTTTTAAAAATGTGAAAGTAGGTCTGTAAATTCATATCAGTAACCGGTTGATGACATGTCAAAGTATTAATCATTTCTAAAGCAAAGTCAGCTGCAGGACACATCATAACTGCCAGTTATGAGAAGAAATACTGTGCTGTAAGACAGGAGAACAATGACCTCACAGTGTTTATTCAGTACATCAACATCTCATTCACAGTGTGCTTCAGTCTCTAATGTTGAGTTGATTTTACATTTCTCCTCCGATTAATCAACTGTGGACTCCCAAGAGAACAGCCTTTGTTCTTTTGCCCCTAACACCACCATCCTCATGCAATGAAGACAGAGAGACACACACACACACACACACACACACACACACACACACAAACACTCTCTCTCTCTCTATCTACTGCCAGGCTAAGGCCAGGCAGGGTCTGTGTTTGATTTAGCAGATCCTAACGCGATTAGGCCTGTTTAGATTTGCACTTCCAGTCACGGTTGTTAGAAGGCCAGGGGAATGTTCAACCCAGGATGATGCTCCAAGACTAAGAGGGTCGTCTGTTAAACTCTGCTCCCCAACACACACAACACAACACAAAACCAGTGGTTTGATTTACATCAGTAAGAAAACGCAAATGCATGAAAACGAGATTTCTATCAGCCCAATGGAATATTCTTATTTTAAATCTAGACTTGTAAACAGACAATGAACACATGCTTTATTTATGTATTCGTTGTCCTCCATTTGTTTGTGTTCTCCAGGCATCATTAAAGTGGGCCGTTGGAAGCCGATGCCCATCCACTACCTAACAGACGCTCCAGAGGCAACAGTAGCTGACATGCTGCTGGACGTTTACCACATGGTTACACTGCGGATCATACTGCACAGGTCAGCATGTGTAGCATGTTTGTCATACATGTATTAGGTTCAAATCATGTGGGAATCAATTTACTAGTTGTTGCTTTGTACCGATTTTTAACATCATTAATTTTGACTATTTACACACTAAGAAAGTCACCCAAAATGGGTAAGTATCCCTTTTTTTTCTCATCAGGATAAACAATCACAGTGTGTACTAGACAAGGCTGGAAAAAGCTCCTGCTTTTTTTGCATGAGCATTTGTTTTGGTTTAGTATTGGTATAGTTTTTGGTAGATTTGTTAGTGACTTTGCGGTAATGAAGCTACCGTGTGTGATGGTAATTGATGATGACCGGGTATATACACTGCACACAGGGCAGGAGGTTGGGTGGGGGGGGGGGTCTACAGGGACCTAGTCTCACATTGCCAGACCTATCTCCACAGAGCTGTGGAGTAAGGTCTGGCTACACCACAGATACATTCTGGAATAGAAGGAAAAAAACACTCTGGGTTGTTTGCATTTCTTTAAACCAATCGCAATCGTCTTGGACGGCGCTAAGCTCCGGACGGTGGAGCTCTGCAAAATAGTCTCGGGAAGGAACTTGTTTGGGTGGAACATTTTTACCCTGCAAAAGAAAATGCCACATAAAATATTAAATGAAGTTACCTGTTCACACAATACAGCAACGTAAGCTATTTAAATTAGCTGGACACATGGTGAAACATAATTAGCTCTCACCAGTTCATAGCCATATGTATTCGTCCACAGCAATCCCACCAATCTTCACAATCATTCACCAGAAAAACCAAGCAGTCCTGCCTTGTTGCACGATCCAAATTTTCTGTGGCCTTTTCGGCGTGTAGCTTGCTAGCTTAAAGTTTGCTATTTGTTTCCCATGGCAAAGGGATTTTGAGAATGGCAACACACAGAGAGCGGACGGTGAGGAGCAAAACCTAACGATGACTGGTCAAGCTTTATCCTGGAAATGTACTTCCGTTGATCCAGACTAACAGAGACCTGACAACAAATCTTTACCACAGGGCCACCAAGTAGCATAATCCAGCTGTGGTTAAAAAAAAAAAAAATACGTTAGTTTAAGCGGTGTAATTGTGTCAATTCTGAAGTAAAGTCTGATGCAGCAAGTTCAGCTTACTGTACTGTAAGTATAGTTACTGGCAGACACAAGAGGAAAGGATCAATTATTTACCTTTTTTTTTAAAAAGGAGTAAAAGACAAAATAGTAAGAGCAGCAAACAATGAAAACTGGTGACTTTTCCAAGATGAGAAGCTCTGAACAGGGACCAAAGACTTCTAAGTGACTTATAACAGACATCACTTACTGCTTCTTTGAATAACTATACTGTGTTTTAATGGTTATAGCAGGTTGACCAATGTTAAAGCCTCTGCTTTAAGTGAATGAAAGTTTGACTCAGTGTATAACAACTCGTGTGCAGCTTTGCCCGGCTTGAGGAGCTGCCGTCAGAGCAGTGGACCCACGCCACGGTGAGGAACGCCCTCAGAGAGCTGCTCAGAGAGACCAACCAGTGCGCGCTGGCCAAGGAGTGTCCTCTCTCCCAGGTATGTTCTCAACGGCACCACGGCTACCGTAAATAAAATCTCCAGTGTGCAGTTCAGTGGAATAAAGTCTTTATTCATAATTTCAGAAATGGTTGACCTCTTTTTCATTTGTGCAAGTCACAAGTAAGGAGATTTTAGTTTAAATTCCTTTTTCCAGAGATAAATGTTTATCTGGGTGAGATTCACACATACACACACACACACACACACACACACACACACACACACACACACACACACACAGACACACAAACACACACACACACACAGCCAAAATGCTGCTAAGTATTTTCTTAAAAGGTGGTTTCATCATCAACTCACCACACACTTAGTGCACTGTGTAATCTCTCTCTCTCTCTAACGCACGCACGCACGCACGCACACACACACACACACACACACACACACACACACACTCATACAGACATATTGATACCATCCCATGGGAAAGTATGTACACGCACACCTCAATTACCCTGCTCACACACACCCTGCAGTCATTAGACTTGAGAGCGTGTCATTTCGACTTGTGATTTATACACAGGACTTAGTCATGATGTAATTAGTGATTAGGGGAAGTGTGTGGGTGGTGTGTGTTTGCAGCCTGACTCATGTGAGTTTTAATCCTCAGTGTTTCCCATGTTGAGAGACACATGTAGTCTCGTGTGACATCTACTGCTCTGTAGACGTGACCACAGTGCATGCTGGGAAAGGAAGGGTGAATGAAGAATTTTAACAAATCTGCAGTTAGTCAGCTGCTTGAGATTTCTCATTTCTGTAACAAAAATCCTAACCCCTAAAACTTCACACAGGCTTTTCCTGTCCTGACCCTCAAACTCTGAATCGTTAGGGTTAGGGTTACGAAAACTGTATTATGTGTCCCATCCAAAGAACAATCATCAATGATAGAATGATAAGTGTCGCAGATTGTTGTTGCTGCAACATGTTTACTTTTGTCTAAGTAATTGTATTCTTGTCCATTTCGCTCCGTCCCTTTTTCTGTCAGAGCATGATCTCAGCGATACTGAACAGTTCCTACTACATTAACGTCTCCACCTCTAAATGCCAGGAGTTTGGACGCTGGTACAAGAGGTACAAACGCATCAAAGGTAACTCTCACATCTCTTGTTCATCTATTTTCAAACACTGAGCCCTGAAGCAGCTGTGTACACATGAAGAAAGCATAAAGTTTCACTGATTTTCCTTGTATGAAAAGTACATTATGGCACAAAGTGAAAGAATGAATAAATTGGTGACCACAGCTGAACAGAAATCTGTAAAATTCAAACACATGCACGCATAGATGAAAAACTCTGTGCTGTCCTATTGCAATCAGACCAGTGCAGCGCATGTAAACACACATTTTCACAGTAATCTGGTTCCTTGTGTGCATATAATCGCAGTCTGTCGCACGTGTTGCTTCACTTCGATGGTAGCTTCATGTTCTCAGTAACTCCCCTGTTGAAGTGTCTGTCTATCTTTGAGCTGATGCAGTTTATTGGCACTTGTCCTTATTAAATTCTCCCACCTTGTTAAAAACTTTCACAGTTTCAGTGACCACCCCTCAGGCACCTCAACCATCAACCGTTCAGCTGTTTATACTTTATTTGCCTCATGTTGCTTTGGAAAAGTCATAAAGGTGGAGGCTGTCAGAGCTGACACTCACTGCTAATCATAACTCCACTTAATGCCACTCACCTGCCTGGCAGCCTTTTGCTTTTGTGATTTTAGTTGCTTTAAATGTGATTATTTTTGATGAAGTTTTTCCATTCTTCTGTGCACCCCCTGCATGTGTGTGACAGCCTGTATGTGTCTAATCTGCTGCATGAGACGTCTGTCACTGACAGCTCTCAATAGGAAGGAACTGTCACACATGGTTTGCATTAATGTCACCCTTAATACACATGACAAAACTAAATGCTCTTAACTCCTAATGGAAAACAGCAGCAACTCCCAACACACACACACACACACACACACACACACACACACACACACACACACACACACACCACCAAAAAACCCAGGCGTAAGAGTTCTTCTTACACTTATTCACACACACACACACACACACACACACACACACACACACACACACACACTGGGAAGGTAAAAATCTGAAGCCCTGCCAAAATTCACTCACAGAACTCCTATTCCCCTAATAACCTAAAATGTGACTCTAAACCAAAACCCAGCAGAAGCATAATAAGAAGCAGATTTATGTGGAGACGAGCAGAGAGGCCCTTAAAATCCAGGACAATAGAAAAGTTCAATGCAGTGCTAAAGAGGAAACACTCTTGATCCTATGTGGAGAACGTGGAGAAAGTAAGTGAAAAAAGGTGACTTCAGTGTCCTAAAAATAAGAACTTTGTGATTTTGAGATCGTCCTCTGAAACATTAGATCAACCTGTGCTGCAAAGCAAAAAGCGATCATAGAAAGGTTTTCTACAGCACAGTCCTAATTGTGTGTGTGTGTGTGTGTGTGTGTGTGTGTGTGTGTGTGTGTGTGTGTCCGTCCCTCTCAGGTGAATACATTGAGAAGATGTGGTCAGCACAGGACAAATCAGATATTAAAGGTATGTTCATCTTTTATTGATTTTCTTGACTTTCTAGTGACAAAATGCACCTTCAGTGACTAAAGTAATGGAATAGAAATTGGTAGACTGCAACAGCATTAAAAAGTTAAAGGCCCAATGAGCATGTAGCATGAGCATGTACCATGGCACCAATCACAGACTAGAGGCTTAAGGTTAGATTTAGTTTAGTGCATGTTGAGGTTTATGATTTAGATTTGCGTTAGGAAACAAATATAATCAACACAAACGTGTGTGTGTGTGTGTTGTTGACACAGTGGAGAGGGATTTGGACTTGAGCGTCCTCAGCCAGCGTCCCCCCTCTCACTTACCCTCCCCCACTCATATGGGCACCCTAGGCGGCCCTGGAGCTCTGTCCATCAAGGGTGGCCTCGGGGACTCTCAGACCTCCACCCAGCCTCAATGTCTGCCTCACCACGCCAGCCAGCACCACCCCGGTGCACCGCTGCGTCCCCAGGGTCCACCTCTCCTGGGCCACAGCGGGCTCCTGTCCCCTCAGCTCGTCCGTCAGCAGCTCGCCATGGCCCACCTCATCAACCAGCAACTGGCCGTCAGCCGCCTGCTCGCACACCAGCACCCACAGGGAGTCAACCAGCAGTTTCTCCACCACCCGCCCATCTCACGGACCTGCAAGGGCCCCGGGGCCGCTACCGAGCACGGCCTCAACTGCTCAGGGGCCGAAGTCTCCTCCGCCATTTACCAGCAAGTCAGGAACGAGCTGAAGAGGGCCAGCATCTCTCAGGCGGTGTTCGCCCGTGTGGCTTTCAACCGCACACAGGTAAACTGAAATAAAACGACCTCACTGTTTACCAGAGATGATGATGATGCAATAACGTTTACGTCAGCTCGTGTGTGTGTGTGTGTGTGTGTGTGTGTGTGTGTGTGTGGTTGCAGGGCCTGCTGTCAGAGATCCTTCGTAAGGAGGAGGATCCTCGCTCGGCCTCACAGTCGCTGCTGGTCAACCTGAAGGCCATGCAGAACTTCCTCAACCTGCCAGAGGGCGAGCGAGACCGCATCTACCAGGAGGAGAGAGAGAGGAGCACTAACTCCAACCACAACCTCTCCACCAACCACATCTCCAGCAGCAACACACACAGAACTCCACAGGTACACGCACACACTCACGGGACCTGACAACTGGGATTATAGAACTGTACGTGATGTAACTGGGCCAAACTGTTAGATTTTTTTTTTTTTTGTCATGCTTACGGTTTCATTTCAGTTTCCGTGTCCTACTCTGCAGCAGACAAAGTGCATCATGCCTGCTGCTGAGCTGCCGTTGAAGTTGGACTCGCTGGTGAACATCTCGTCAGGCATCTATGATGAGATCCAACAGGAGATGAAGAGGGCGAAGGTCTCCCAGGCTCTGTTCGCCAAGGTGGCTGCCAATAAAAGTCAGGTCAGTCCCAAAGAAACAACTATATATTTTTTTAAAGATTATTATTTTTCTTATTTATTATATTACCCTAACTATATAAATGGGCTGCAATAGAATCAAGCCTAAACCTTTATTCAGAAACACATCTTTCAAAGTTCCACTGTGCAGGGTCTCATTGACATGCTGAATGAAGGTTTTTTTTTTTTTTTTTTTAAGAATGAGTTTACACACAGGAACCTCCTGTGATACATCCCTGTACACATGTACAGTACACAGTTCTGAGCTGGGTTGATGATGTTTGAAGGAGTTGATGAGGGTGTAACATGCAGGTGTGTGTGTGTGGGGGCGTGTGTGTTGGTGGGGGGGGCATGTGGGGGATCTGATAACACCCTGTGGCATACCATCATGTCTCCATCCTCAGATAAACAATGCGGGCGATGGAAGGCAAGATCAAAGTGGAGTCTGCACTGGAGGGAGAGAGAGGAGGAGACAAAGAGAGGAAGACGATGTTTAAAAAAAAAACTGTTTAAATGCCTTCTCTTTTTTTTTTTTTTTTTTTTTTTTAACCAAACTCCCATTTTACAAATTTTTTTTACCTACACAGACAGACAGGGTTTGAGAGCAAGTGTGTAATAATGTATGAGAGACACTGAGAGATGCTAAAACGTCTGAAATGAAAAGAAGTAAATGGACTGAAATTGAGAGAGGGATGAGGTGGGAAACACAGTGGAGAAGGAGGAACAGAAGGATGCAAGACGGAGGAAAAGGGAGACAAGATGATGGAGGGATGATCGCATTATTACCATTAATTTCCAGGCTGAAGGCTGTGCATAAACAGCTGGTGGCAGATCCTGGGTCAGTCTAGCAGAGATAATCTAATCTTCACACACACACACACACACACACACACACACTTGCAGACTCTCACTCCTACCCTCAGACTTTTTCCTTCTGCTTTTTTTTTCTCCTCACAGGGAACAACTTCTGTTCTGTTCAAACACAATAAAATTTAGAATTTGAATATATATACTCCAAAAGAGTCAACTCTTGTGACTCCAATCAATTTAGGGATTAGCATTAATCCTGGAAAAACAACTCGGATGATCAATGTTTAAACCCTGTTTATTTAAAAAAAAAAAAACAAACATAGTGATTAAAAGAGAACGAAGACTGTATCCACAAAGCCAAAACATGTGCTGAGGTATGTGAGCATGTGCAACACTTTGCTGATTTTAGAAGAACATATTGTCAGCAAACACAGCAAAGTGACACATGCCCAGCAGTGATGGAAACCACACACAGCCTGGCAGTCTGCTCCAAACACACACCGAACGAACAAACAATCGCATGCATCAAGTCGAGCATAAGCTGTTCAAATACTCACTGCTTACAGGACAAAAACACAAAAACAAAATCTGCCACAAAAAGCTTTCTTAAACAAAGCCAGAATCCAGAAGAACTCAGAACACGGGGACAATTTTTTTCATTTAATCATCATATATTGAATAAGTAAACACCCAAATCTCCTCCAGGGCTGGCTGTGTGAGCTGCTCAGGTGGAAAGAGAGCCCGAGCCCTGAGAACCGCACACTGTGGGAGAACCTGTGCACCATCAGGAGGTTCCTGGCGTTAACGCCAGCCGATAGAGATCAAGTCTACGAAGACGAGTCGAGGCAGCAGCACAGCGAACGGCTCCACACCGTCCTGCACATCCCAGACCAGCAGGTACAGACATACAGCCAGGAGCCAGGGTTTGGTGCTCTGCTATAATCTACCAGAATGTTTTTTTTTTTTTTTTGTCCCACTACATTGTCAGATGTAGTTAATCTTTATTTTTAGTTCATATTTCTTTTAAAGCAATCAGAATTCATCTGTGGTTATTTTGAAGATTAAAAAGGAGAACATTCTGTGTGAAAATCCGATTTAAAAAAAGAAAGAATACACAACCACTCTCAGCCACGCTGCAGCCATGTGCAAGCGAAAGACACGGCTCAAAGTGTTTTACGAGTGAGAAAATGTGTACCCCAGCATGTGATTTCTTGATGTGCTGTTTCAGAAGAGTTTCCTCTGTCTCCCTCCGTCTGTCTGATCCCACCACCTGCTCCTCTCAGCAGCCCTCCTCTTTGTCATATTTGTGTCCCATAAGTCATTGAAAATAGAAGTGGTAAATGACCAGCCCACACATTTCCTGCTAAACACTCCATCCCACCCTCTCCCCAAAACCAAAATGCTCTCCCGTCTGGCCCTAACCTCAATATTATTCAGAACATTCCCTGTAATTATTGAAGCAGAGAAAAAGGAATTGCCATTATCTTTATTTAGGTCCTTTAATTTTGATGGACCACAGATTTATGGTGCTGGATTCCTGTGTTTGGGTGTGCTGGCCACCCCACCCTGTTAACAAGCTCTAGTAGTGGTTGTTTGTGTGATGAATTTGGGAGTTTAGCGTGCATGTTTGCGGGTGATGGAAGCTGGTCAGTGACACTTCCGCTTGTACTACATTTCCCTTAATGTAGCTGCAGAGTGAACTGGAAGAAGAGCTGAGTTCAGGAGTTTAATCATGAGGCATGTTCACATTGATGTGATGCACTTTTTCCTTGAACCCTTAAAGTGTAATGAATCTGCAGCAATTAGGGCTGGGTATCGTTCAAACATATTCAATACCGGTACCCATACTGTGACTTCGATACAGGTTCCTAAACAATACTTTTTTCAATACTACTCCTACAATAACACATTACGGCACAAATCTTTTTATTTATTTTTCAGCTCCTACTCCTGTGCGTAACGTAGAGTTTTTCCCGTCTGTCTCTGCGACGTGTAACGTTATACGGCCAATCACAAACATTATTAGATCTTGGTAGAAGCATTCTGCGTGCTCATTGGCTCACTGACACTGATGAGATTTACTCCTTAGCTATTCAATTGGATATTAAACGACGAGGCATTTTTCGATACTCAATACTTTAGAGGCAAGTCGGTTGGTGCCTAAAAAGCATTTTTGTACCCAGCCCTAGCAGCAATAAATGTGTTTGCACTTACACAGTGCCAACCCAAGCAATATTTAGCATGTGCCCTACATAAATACCATTTTTATAATATTACCAAAATGATACAGACAAATAACTCTGATTCAAAATGATCTTTGCTATGTGCAGATGTCAAAACTTTCGACATGTGTTTGCTACATGTCCAACTTTTTTAAATAGTGCAAACTAGTACAAAATATGAATGTTTTTCTACTCATTTGAGGCCCCTGTGGTGGCCCCAAGTGATCATTTAGTTTGTTATTCATCAAGTCAGCCATGCCACATGCATTTTGAAACATCACAATAAATGTCTGTCACCAGCTTCCACCAACCTCTGACGTGCGTCCGGTGTTGCCAACTTGGCGACTTTCTTGCTAAGTTTAACGACTATCTTATGGATTTTTATTTCTTAAAAGTGACTAGCGACAAATTGAGCAACTTCAGACCATCGGGGGGGAAAGCGAGATATATTATATTGCGATTGATTGTTTGACAGTGATAATGATGTCTGACAACTCAAGGTCCACTTAACAGCTTTTTACGGACATTTAACTGCATCTCATGATCTTCATCAGTGAATGGAGTTTGTATGGAGATGGCTTACATGATAACAAGTGGTCATACAGTATATGAGGGGAAGAACGTGCTGATTAAGATTTTGGTTATTGATTTTTGGCAATCAAGGTCAAGAAAGAACTTCCACACTCATTGGTAATCTTTAAAATGCTCTTAGTAACATCTTTACACATACAAAACAAGTTTATTCCTTCGTGTTCTTTTCTTTACAGGCCCTCCACAGACAGCCTCTGACCACTCCATCTCCGATTCACGAAGACCCAAAGCCCATCCCGTTGCTGGTCTTGCACGGCTCAGAGGAGCGCGGCATGAGCCCCACCCCCGGAGGAGGCGGACCGAAGAAGGCCCGCTCACGGACACGGATTTCCCTCGAGGCTCTTGGAATCCTGCAGAGCTTCATCGGTGATGTGGGGCTCTACCCCGACCAAGAGGCCATCCACACCCTGGCAGCCCAGCTGGATCTACCCAAGCACACAATCGTCAAGTTCTTCCAGAACCAGCGCTACAACGTCAAGCACCACAACCTGGTCAGAGAGCCCGTCCCCGGGGAGGACGACCGGGAGAGCTTGAGTCCCAGCGAGGGGGGCGTCTGTGCGGGGGAGAGTCGAGGGGAGGAGGGCCTTTCTGTGTCTGAGGAGTCGAGCGAGGATGGGAGAGGATCAGCGGAGATGTTCAGAACAAAGGGAGAAGACGGTGGAGAAGAGAGAGATGTGGAAATGGAGATGGAGAAGGAAGATGGGGATGATGGGAAAGCCTCAGGGCCAGCGACTTCCTCCCTGTCCCCCTACAGCAGCATGGACAGCCCCCACTCTGCAGAGCAGCAGAGATAACAGCAGAGAAGCAAGAACTGAGGAAAACCTTTGATGAACGCAAAGGACACCATCAAACTGTGAAGCCAACACACACAGATGACCTGTGAATAAACACACACACGTTCAGCCCCTTTACCAGAGCTGATGATCAGAGCTCGTTAATATCTGAAGAACTGTAGACAAATATTTAAGTAAGGTTTGACTTAAAAAGGGATCCGGCGGTACTACCACTACGTTCAAATGCTTCCAGTATTTTTGGTTTGATGCTGCCCGTAAAGAAACATTTCCTCCTAAATTGTCAGGGTTTCACCCAGTTGTTTTTTCTTCTTCTAAGGGATAGGAACGCATTTTAAACAGCATTAGATCAACACTACACTATGCTGAAAAACAAGGGATTCAAAGTGACATTCCACAAAAAATTTCGGAACAAGTCTGCAGGCTTTAGAGGTGACTGTAAAACGTTCTTAAACTACTCCTGCAGCACAATCCACTTCTTTTACAGTTCTGTCAAAGTATCACAAAGTACACAGCTTCATTCGCAATCATCTAAGTGCAATAGTGCAACATGGAAGCTGTGTATTTAGTATCCAAGTATTATGACGATTGGATGGATACAGATTATATGCATTATATTGATTGAGGAGAAGTGGATTTAGCTGCACGAGTGATTGGAGAAGTTTGGAATCTTCAGCCACCTTTTTAAGCTAACGTTTATTGTATTTGGGGGTGAAGTGTTCGACACTCAAAAGTTTGGCTCTTAAGGTGGGGTGAGGGAGGTTTCACTGTAGGCGTTAAGCTGGCAGTGAAGTCCAAATGTAATTATATTTGACATGTTCTCACAGAAAAAAAAGATAAGTTTGTGAGGAGAAATACTGTAAGGGAAGTGTTTGGCTTCTTTTTGTTGTGCTTTACATAGTAGAAAGTCAACTTTAAAGAACTACTGTGACTGTCCATGGATGCCGTAAAATGAACAGACCTGGAGTTGCCCGCATATAACATGCCAAATGCCAAACTGATTTGGAGTTTGCTGCCAACATTCCAAACTCACCACACAAACCTCAGTTATTTTTCTGGTTAAGATATTAGAAATAAATAAAAACCGACGAATCAATTAAAATAATTTGAGAAGCTGCAGTCAGAGAACTTTCATCTGAGCAGAGGTGGGAACTCTTGGCCCTTGTTGTTGGTGTGAGATGCATTCATATTGGGACCAAGAATAAACTGTACTGACATTGGGCAGTATACCTCATGAGACCAGCATTCGCAGGGCAATAACATGAGCACCTCCACCCAAACTGAAGCCCACTTTACATTATCTTTTTTAAATGTATAATTATGCTTTAGGAGGTCCCTTCAATAACGGAGCTCTATGTGAACCTCTAGCCTTTACTGACAGTAAATCAGTTCCACACTACCCTCCAATTGATATTTATTACTAACTTTATATTGACTAAAATCTGAGTATTATTGTTGTAATTATTTTCTATTTTCTTTGATATGACTACAAATGTCTTTGTAAATGTGACTAAAAAAGAGCAAAATCTGAGAAAGTATGAACTCAGTGTTACACAGTTTAAAAGAATGATTCTTTATTTACGGTTTGACTGGAAGAGAACATGATTGTGAGTACATTATGATGTAAATGTTGACAATCCACCTGCAAAACTGAATCTGTCATATGTGGGAGGCAACCACTGTCACTGCCACTGTTTTGTGTAATTTGTGCCACAAAGGAACAGGGTATGAATGCACATTATTAGTATTTCAGTTTGACAATCGTATCTGTCCTGGAATCACACAAGGTTTCTGATTTGTACCACTTTGATGTTTTATCATTGCTCTTTGATTCTGTTGTGGGCAGGACATGAAAATCTGATAAAACTTTTTCCAAAGTATTCTCTGTGTGGAAAGTTTGCCCTGTTTGTCTTTTGAAAAACCTCTTGAAAAGCCGATTCCAGTGTGCAGTAGCTCTGTGATAAAGCTAAAAGCGGCAACCTGACGAACCACAGTGTGTCTCAAACTGCACCCTGCTTCCATCGCCCGATGAAATCAGACATTCCTGTAATTATCACTTGTCAGATCTGCTCCTGCTTGCACCAAACGTCCCATAATCGTCCGAAAAAGTCACTATATGTAACACAGTCATACAAGATAATGATTTAAGATGCACAGATGTAAAAGAGAGGCTCAGTGCTGCCATGTAAAAGTTGGCAAGAAAGCTGTCATCCCACTCCCGATCCTATGCCATCAGATACCTCAACTTCATCCACAAACAAAAATATAAAAAATAACAGCTGTCAAATGCAAATACAAAGTCCTCACCAACCCACAGACATATGAATGTAAAAACAGCAGCTGTAAAATGCAAAATACAAAATGTACCATGCAATTAGAAGGGTGGGGGGCACAGACTAGTCTTTTTAAATCTATACAACACACATTTTGAGCACTATGAGAAATGTAAATGAAGAAATGCACAGAAGCAGCCAGTCTGAGTGTGAAGATGATAAATGACACTATGTCAGTGGCCAGTCGTCAGGGATCAACGCAGGCTTTGCTCTCAGCTGTCGGTATGGGGATAAAGGTGAAGCTGGACGTGGTCAACACCGCACTGGACCCATCCGCAGTCCACAATCTGTCGTCCATCATCTCGTGACGGAGGACAAATGCAACCTCGTGTTGAGTGTGTGTGGGGGTTATCGCTGCGGTCACACTATTGGAGCTTATGTAACAAACTACAGTACCTCATATACACATACAACGGGTATATGCTGTGTGCAGATTTCTCTTATTTCGCTCTGGGAATCATGAGAAACAGATTAATTTACGAGTCGTAGCTAACTCCGTGCAGCTTTGTGTCTACTTGCCAGGGCACCTGATAACAATTTGAAACAATTAAGCAACTGCCACGCTAACAAATGTCTGTATCTCCATCTGTCAACCGCTCCTCGACTAAGTGTTTGCCGTTGAGTGAAAACGTAATATTTGTGTGTGAAATGACTGCTTAACAGACCAGCTGAACAGACTACAAGTGACAGCTCTCAGTGCTACATTTGAATTCTGCCACTTTTCACTAGGATTAGACCCTCCCCTACCCTCGACCATGGCTCTAACCTTTACATCAACCATCTACGACCTCAAGCATTAGATTAGCAGAGCTTGTTAGGGCAGGAAAAGGAGCTCTCTGGGAGCTTAGTTCAACATCGCTACAACTAAGTCTGATGGGGCAAACAAAGTTGTAAACCATTTTCCCCGATTACCTACTTTATTTGGAGGTAAAAGTGAAAGTGGGTGCAGCTGAAATGATCCCTCATTGCACGGGAAAACTAATTACAGAAGATCAAAGTTTAACCAGAAAGTAATTTTACCATTCACCTTTGTTTTCACTTCCAAAAAAGTTTGACTAACCTGGAGGTTTGTTTACAACCTGCCTGATCGTCTGACTGCCTCCGCTTTTTTTTTAGTGATGTGTTCTCAGATCTCAGTAATTAACTTGACCTTGCTCCCAATAACAAAAGCACAGGGTTAACAAATATACAAACAAAGGTACTTTTTTGTTTTTGTTTTTTTTAGATGATTTTCAGCCCAACTGGAGTGGAAGCCAGGATGACAAACAGTTGATTTTGTTATGGAAAGTCATGGAAAAGTAACTGAATTTTACATAAGAATGCCGGTGGGAAGCCTGACACGGACTCGTCATCTTCCGAAAATAAATATACATGAGCCCTGTGTCCCTAAAACTAGTCAGAGCTAAAGCATAAAATGTTCTTATTTAGTGTGTTCATCGTAGTTAACGCACATCTAATGTTACAACTGCATCAGTGAATGTTGGTACGGTCCACTGGATTTCTGCTCACACAGCTGGCTATTAGAGCCATATGCCAAGCTGATACAGGGCCATTAGAGGTGTGTGTGTGTGTGTGTGTGTGTGTGTGTGTGTGTGTGTGTGTTGTGGGATAGGGACGCAGGTGCTCGGTGCGCTGATATTACCCAGGATGCTCAGGGTGGGGGCATAGGGGTTATGGGGGGGGAGGCTCTCTGTGGAGCTCGCAAACACACCTGTGATCCCTTGCTAGCACGCTCATACACACACACACACACACACACACAACACACTCTGTGGCCCCAGCCCACTGCGCTGCAGCACGTTAATACACACTCTGATAAACAGGCTAATACCCGCAGCGGCAGCACTTTACACACCATTGAACACAACACACGGTAAGTCAGTGAAGCCAACACGTGACACTATGTGTGATGTTTTAAAGACTTCTGTGTGTGTGTGTGTGTGTGTGTGTGTGTGTGTGTGTGTGTGTGTGTGTGTGTGTGTGTGTGTGTGTGTGTGTGTTGCAATGCCATGTATGCAACGAGAAGGGTACAGTAAGGCCTTGCAGCCTAATTAGGGAAAGGTTTTTTTCAATTTTAATTAATTAATTTAAAAGTTATTATCGAAAGTTAAAGTTATTGCCCTGTCTGTTGTAAGTATTTGTTGAACCTACCATACTGGTTCTATAATGCAATTCAAGATTAGAGTAAATATTTGTGTGCATACTTCTTTATTTTCACTTCTACATAGTATGAAGTGGTTCAGGCTAAACTCAAGCAATTATAGAATGCCTCTGGTTTTCTGATTGCTTGACTTAGGCTATGCATTGTAAAACTCAAAGTTGCTCCTTTTTAGAACTGTGTCCAGCAATGCAACAAACCTCATGACTCAGAAATGAAAGTAGTGAATAGAATGTTACAGGTTGGAATAAAGGCTAAGCCGATTAGAAACTTAGCTGTTATTGAAAAATATTCAAGAAAAGCACTCAACACAACTTTTGGTCCATGATACACACACACACACACACACACACACACACACACACACACACACACACACACACACACACACACACAGATGGTGAAAACACCCCTAAAACACCCAAAGATGAAACGAGTCAGAAAACAACCACATCACATCTCCTTAAAAAACAAACATTTCATTATGGCTGCTCTGGTGCATTCGTGGCCGACCAGCAGGTTTTGATGTGCGCCTCTAAATCGCGTTACATTGAGCCAGTAACATTTTTACGCCCACAAAAAGACATTTGAAAGCAATTTCTTTTAGGAGGAAAAATGAAAAGCAATTAAAGACTAATATGGCTTCTAAAAGTCTGGAATCTGTTAATTTATTTCATGTAGTACAAAGATTGTTGATATAAAAAAAACTTGCCAGCAAGTAAATTTGAAGCTAAATTAGAGTGTTCAGTCTCTGTCTTGGAACAACTTTAATAATGGGCAAATTCTTTTTGGCTCACTCAATAATGCATTTATGTTTCTCTGCAACTGATGGATGTTTTGTTAAGCCTGACATCATGAGGAAAAACTCATTTTATCCTTAACTTCTCTTTGAAATCGTCATGTGGAGTCCCCTGTCGACACCCTGAGGAGGAAGCTCATTTCAGCTACTTGTGACAATAGACAAAGAGAGGCAAAGACAGAGGTTTTCTTAAATATTTTTCATGGCACAATGCACACGAAGAGAAAAACGATAATGGCGTTGATTCTCATGCAACAGAGCGGGTTGTATGAAATTGAACGGTGCAACACAGTTTTGCAGAAAAGCCCAATTTAAAACTTCTGTTTGGCGTCTTGTAAAATGTGGATCAATCATGGTCAATGATGGTAAAACTAAAGCGATTGTATTAACGGCAGCATCATACCTCTTAATGCCTTGCTGAGCTTTTAACCACATCACTGGCCTACTGACTAGCAGAAGTGAGTGAGTCAATGAGCTATTAATTCTGTGATTACATAAGGCAGCAGTGGCTTAATTCACGCTCTGTAAATAATTGTGTCATTGCACAGTGAGTTCGCTTCACCAACCCTGGATTTCACACCCAATCCACCACTTCCAGCTTTGGTGACTTCCAATAGAAATCCAACGCAGAATCAATTTACAGGCACTGATGAAACCATATCATGGAAAAATCCAGTTAGGTAATAACTTCACACTAACACCCAACATTCAATTTCTCATTTTAATTTAATTCCATTGTTTTGAAATGTCATGTAGTATGCTCTATAATTAAAAAAAAGGTTAGTTAAGTCATAAACTGAGGCAATCTCAAATCTTTTCTGAACTTCCAAACCTAGTTCTCCTCTGCCACTAACAACTAAAACTTCCTGTATTTTACAGGGATGTTATAACTTCCAAGCTAGCAGCACGCTATGCTAAGTATAGTTTTGATTATAGTATGTCAAAAACATAAAGCATATAGCAAAAAAATCACTTAGAATGTTATAATGTTCAGAATTCAAGAATTATTTCTTTCCTTATGAAACTTTCTTTTGTCAGAGTAAAAAAAAGCTTTTGAAACAGAGCCAGACACTACTAAGAACACTGAAACCAATAAGCATAGATAATTAATCAAATAAAATGCATCACATCCATAACATAGAAGGTGGATTTGACTGGACCACAGCAGGGGCACTCTTAAACTCTTTAAGCAGGCCAATATCATATCAGTCCCTGTAACCTCCTCAGTGTAAGCCAGTGGGGCCGTCGAGGAAGCACAGCTGGCCGGGTGGCTGTGGGCTCTCGACACCAGCTGCACACTCTTGTGCAGAAAGAGCCACCAGGTGTCTGGGATTTCACGCTCCTTCCCTCCTTCACTGGTTCCCACTGCAGCCTGCTGAACCATTACCGGGTTGGATTAACACCGGCTGTTCCTCCACAGTGCCGCCACGGGCCCGCAGCGCTCTTTACTGCTTGTCGACTGGTGCCCCATCTACCTCCCACAAGACAGAACAGAGTAGGTTTGGATTTGTTTTCAAGTTCACTTTGAGTCACTATTTTGTAACTTTGAGGGGTGCAAGCTGTTTGCAGACCAGAGCTAAGCTAAGCTAAGCTAAGCTAAGCTAACTGCCTCCTCACTCTAGCTTCCTATTTAACACATACAGACATGAGAGTGGTATCAGTCTTCTAATCTAACTCTTGGCACGAAAGCAAAGAAACATATTTCCCAAAATGACAAACTTTTTAATTTAGTTGTGTCTATGCATATTGCGTGGTGTGGTGACAGAGAGAGATCGTTGTTGCCAGACTCTTCTGCCCTCTCCTACTTTTCCTTTTTTTTTTTTTCTTTTCCTTACTCTTTTCCTCCCCCCCCCTCCTTCTTTCATTATTTCCTTCTTCCTTCCTTCCTCTCTTCTGTCTATCTGATATCTAACCATGAGTGTTTGAAGCTTAGCTGGGATGTAAACAGAGAGAGGAGGTCTTCAGAGTAGTAATCACACACACCATGCACACAAATCAATACATACACATACATGTACACACACACATGTACACACACACATGCATGATGCACACACATTGTAGGTGTATATTATATTCAAGAAACACATAAAGCCACGCATGCACACACACACACACACACACACACACACACACACACACACACACACACACACACACACACACACTCATAAGCATGTTCACATATACAAAGTCCTACACACACAGTCTTCAGACCAGGCAGCCCCATACTTGCAGCCTGCTAACAATTACAACAATTAGTGGTTCGGCATTGCCAGCCACACTGCCTGTTTATAATGTGATCGAACACAAATGTCATAACAGTGAAGTTTTGAGACAAACAAGCTGCATTATCAACATGATGCCTGAAAGTCACGTCGGCACTAAACTATAGAAAAGAGAGAGTTGGTGCAACGGGTATGTAATCGAGCCGGAGAACGGAGGAAGTCTGCATATTTATTGAATCTTTTGCAGCAAGCCCCAAATTTCTTTGCCCTGCACTAGTAAAACTACTCATCTCTGACATATTTATCAGGGGCTGCACAGATTAGTTATGCAGAGGTGGGATCTGAAGAGCTGGCAAACCAAAAAGGTGAAACTAACTGAATAGAATGATCTGTGGAGAGTTGTCTCTGCATGGGCATAGGATATGAGCATCTGATATACTGCACCATAGGTTTTTTTTAACAGAAGACATTTAGTGTAAATAATTATGTTTGATGATAAGTTCATTGCAAAGGAAATATCTAGAAATGTTCACATTCATCCACGAAGAATAGCCACAGCAGCTTTCATGGAGATTTAACTTTGCAAAACAAAACACAAACAAAACATGGTAAAGGTCAAATGAGTGTGTAATGCTTATGCAGCTGAGTGTGTATCTGGTGTGGCTGCAGTATCATGTCACATTCAGGTGGATTGGAAGGTTCGGCTGCATCAGGGCACAGCAGGAGAAGCATTTACGGCTGCTGCTGGATTGAGCAGCTCTAACTGGATTAACTCGGGGAGGAGAACTCGCAAGTGACTAAAATAAGGTTAGTGGGCATGAATAGAGGTGTGTGTGTGTGTGTGTGTGTGTGTGTGTGTGTGTGTGTGTGTGTGTGTGTGTGTGTGTGTGTGTGTGTGTGTGATGACCACTGTCGTTAACCCACCATCATCCACAGATCAAAACTGGCCTTGTTTGTGCATTATTCTTTCAGAAACTACACACACACACACACACACACACACACACACACACACCGCTGTTAACTATATTTCTAGAGAACAAAACACAAAAAGGCGTTCTCACAGAAGACATTTTGATACGCCACAGTAGGAAAAGCACAGGTGCAAATAATAAAAAATGAACGATTCCTGAGTTCCATTAAGCTGCTTCAGTTTCAGGGTCCTTTTATCGTGCATAATGGCTCACTGACTGTCATGACTTACTGGGACACTTGAATAGAACAAAACCATATTAATGTTATTAGTAACACCTGTGCTTTTCCTCCTGTGACAAGTCAAAATGTCTGCTGTGAAAAAGGCCAATGGCTGAGCTGTGACTTTCCTCTTTCATTAGACTTTTTATTCTCACACCTTCTCTGGTGACTGTGGCCATTATTTTTACAGCAGCAGGACTTCCGCTGATAAATGTCAAGTCATCTGCACAAAACAATGTTAAATATTTAATTCAAAACGTACCAAATTATTAATTAAAGTATCAATGTTTAATATGCTATATTGTACATGCCCAGCAGTAACATTATTTCTTATTGTCAGCCAGTTGGGTTAAGGGGGTCTCCAGAGGCATGTATAGTGTTCATCTTGATTATTTCCATTGTATGTTTGTCTAGGAGGTGACTTTTTGTTGACATGTCCATTTCAGATAGCCAGTTACAAAATATTCGCAGATAGCGTTCTTCATTTTGGACTCGCTGTTCCCTCAAAGGTCAGCACTGTCAGAACGGAATCCACTGCAGCCAATTCATTTGGGATAGGATGAAATGTGTGTCTATTGTGTGCTTGAAAACACTAGGTAGTGTACCTTTAAGAATATAGAAAGCTAACTGTGTCGCCAACTGGACCAGAAGAAGACAAACTGATAAAGAAGATGAAGATCCTGAATGCGTTGAGTAAACCACCGGGGCCTTCCAGTGGATCGACAATGATCCAACTGCATCTGTCCCTCTCTGTCTGTCCTCTTCGATCTCTCCAGTCCTCTGTCTTCCTGGCAGGCAGCAGTCTATCCTACACTGGGACCAAAGCCTCCTCGGCAGACAGCGGCCCTAATTCCATTAATTATAAACCAATATGCCGCTGGCAGCCCCTCTGGAGAGGACTTTACCCAGCGTTGGCATCTGTTCAGTGCAAACACAGCGAGGGATGAAGGGATGGAGGGAGGAGAAAACAAGGACATCTCTGACTCCCGCAATGGCTGAAGCATGGTGCTGTGCAGGGGAATAGATGGGGGGATGAACAACAAGGGGGTTGGTGAGGTTTTAAAAGTTCATGTTTCTAATAAAGGTGCTTAAAGTAGCAATCCAAGCTGGTTTAATCTGGATGGAGAGAGTGTGATAGTGAGGTAGCTACTGTAGCAAGTTTAAAGGTCCAGTGTGTGGGAATTTTTCCCATCTAGCGTTGAGATCATATCGCAATCAACTCTCTCGCACCACGCAGTTCAAAGTACGTATTACAGCTACGGTAGCCTTCACGCTTCAAAAAGCCGGTTCTTGCTCTTTTCAATATCCTTTTTCTTTTTCTGGGCGAAGAAGAAGACTCCTGTTCCTGAAATTTGGATTTTGAATACGTGTGGTCCTCCATGTTTCCTTCTTCAAACTTGCCGGGAAGCTACGATACCCATTAGCAGCATTTACAGCAACTGTGAGTTTATCACGTGACAGCGAAAACGCAAAAGGCGGAGCAGTATGTCCTGTATGTCCCTTACCGGCTAACGTATTTCAAGATGGCGCATGAATATGGAGCATCTACCCCAGTTCATGTGAACGCAAATGTAAAATTTCAAGCCAAAAGGAATACTTGGAATTGATGGTGGTGGTAAATATTCATGAAAAAGTTTGTGAACGGGAAACACAGATTTTGATAACGAACAACTAAACACGTTACACACTGGACCTTTAAGAAGAAGAAAACACTTGTTTACTGAATACAGCCCTTTATTTAGAAAGATCGGGGAGGACATTTACTGAGAAGGAAATCTTAATGATTTAATGATAGATTTCCATTTCTGGAAGTTAACGACCCCCATAGATTTTTCTTTGGATTTCAATTGTCTTCAGAAAAAAATAGCCACTCATTGCCCCAAAATTACACCCAGGGCCTCGAACCAATTTATTGTTTTGTGGTTCGTTCCGCTGCAAGAATTATGGTCCTTCATTTTTCTTGTTTCCTGCCCCAGCGTGTTTTCACCTTGTAGTGCGTCTCCAATTCTTCAAAGCGCTGCAATATCCTGTGCTACACCTTTCTGTTTTTCACTGCTCATTTCACCTCATTCTGAATTAAATCTTCCCCGTAAATGCTTATCAAGGCTGGCTATATGCCTGTGGGACGCCACAGGCACTTTCCAGTGTTTTTGTTGTTACAGATTAGTAGTAAAATGGCGGTTATTGGTTTGTGTTTGCTGTAATGGTCCTTGCGGCGATGTGATAACACATTGGCTTTGCTACTGCAATTTATATGGTACTTCTTACTCCCAATTTGTGATGCATCATGTTATGTCCCAACACAACATATTATAATGTCTGTGACCCCTGATCTTTCCTCTAATACCACCCACAGACCAGCAAAAGAAAAAGAAAGAAGGAAACAAACAGGCTGCTTACACCCAAACACACACACACACACACACACACACACACACACACACACACACACACACACACACACATTTAAAGTGCAAAAGTATGTTACCAAAGTGGAAGCTGTTTACTCCCTCATCATTCATAAATTATACACATAAACATGCACATTCAAGCACACAGGATGCACAGGATCACTGATAAAAGTGCTATGGTTTTGTTTCATTTCTATGCTGCCAAATAATAGCAAAAAATGATAGATGATTGTTAGTGTTGTTGCTGAGAGTCAACATTAAGCAGCAATAGTGGAAGTTAAATAAAAGCAAAATGTGAAAACATGAACTGTGTGCATCAGTAGGTGAATTAAAATGAGTTATGTAAAGGAAGAAATGAGATTTGAATGATGATGAACCATGATAAAAAATAAGGTGATATCCGTATTTAGTTTGCCCAACACTGCCTATAACGTCTGCTGTGCTATTTGATTGTCATATGCAATCAGTTTACTGACGCTTTAATTAGACTTTACTTGAAGGTGTTATAGTTACTTGTTTGATACTGTGTCTGCAAGGTGCATTTTCGAAAGAAACCCAAACTAGTGAGGATGGGGGGGGGGGGGCAGCTTTAATGTGATTTTCAGCTCTAATTAGAGTTAAGTCACTTAGTGTGTTGTGTGTAATGATGTTTGGCTCACAGAGCAGCAGACGCCGTCCGTCAGCCAAATGAAATATTAAACTGACCTACCGATGGATTACGTGTGTGTGTGTGTGTGTGTGTGTGTGTGTAGATTCATATTTGTAGTTGTGTCAAGAGACCTCCATAGCACACTGTGCGTCTATTGCTGCCACACACACAAACACACACACACACACACACACACACACACACACACACACACACACACACACACACACACACACACAAAAGAGAGACAGACAACTGCACACATACACAAATTTCTGACCTACATTCACTATACACAAACAACAGGGTGTCAGGAGGGGCATTGCAACAAATGTATGTGTGTTGGGGGTGAAAATTTGTAGGTGCACTGGGCCGTGAATCTAATGCAAAATTAGTGTTATCTTCGTGCCAAATAATTCATGATCCCGCATCCGTAATGATCGCAGAATGACTCGACTTGTCATCCCCTCGGTCTCTGTCACTCTCCCCCATGAACCATGTTTTTTTTCAAAATGTCACATGGAGCAGAAAGTAGTACATAAGTACAGCTACAATTGGCAATTCCCTGCTTTTTGATCCCACATGACTCTTAGGCCTGATTCAAGCCAAAGGAAAGTGGCCTTGACTTATATATAACCTTTTCTGCAGTTTTACAGAACAACATGTATCATGTAATGACACACCCCTGAAAATAACCATTACCAGTCAGGCTCACAGATGAAATATTGTATTTTAGTGGGAGCTCACAGATACTATAAAATGAGCTCCAGCTGGATTGACTCCATGTCACAGAGCCAGTCTTGATGGGTGGGTTCTTCTCCCAGAATCGTGATAATAACAATGTTGTACCTGCTACATCTAATAAAGGAATTAAGTGAGGTAAAAAAGAAACATCACAGAGACTTGGCTTCACTTTAAGTTCACTGGCCAGAGCCTTGTTGAGTGTGTTTACTTTATTGTAGGTCAGTGTGTGCACACCCACTAACTATAGCCAGGGCCCCGGCATATAAAACCCTAAATAATATGTCTACATTTAGAGAAATCATCGGGTGTCGCTGTGGAATGCAACACCATTGTGGTGAGGCATTTTCACAAAAGAGCAAACAACCAGTGGAGAAAGCCAGAGAAGGGACAATATACTGTAGTTATGTTGATATGATACAATGTGGTCGACACGTATCTTTTATGGCATTAATCAATAAGGATGTTTTAGTATCACGTGTTGGTCTAACTGTTCTTTTAGAAGCCGTCACGAATTGTATTAGAAACACTGTGCTTTTCTTTTTAATGAGTCAAAATGTCTGCTGTGAAAAGGGCCTGTTATATCACCTCTTTACTCTCTTACACCTGTGAAGTGAAACTATAGTCTGGCCTGGAGTGTAGGGTTTTTACCTTATTCCATAGAGACCCTCCAAAGGCATCATACAGGCCATGCTACATGGCTATCTATCAGGCACTGAGAACATAGCAGATTGCCATACATACTGTACATACATACTGTACACACATACATACATACAACATACAGCACAAAATATTAGAGATACAGAGAATGTGTCACTAAAGGAGGGAAAAACTGTGTAGGAACTGGACAGAATAGCCCCGACAAAACTAGACTCTTATTATGAAAAGAACTCAGACTGGTTACACTTTCTATGTTACACTATATGATACACTGACAAGAGTTCTGTATATAGAGCCAGAGTCAGGCTTTATGCTCAAATACCAAAATATCACTATCTTTATAGTAAGCTGTAGGAAACATAGTCCACAAGACTATGTTATAGTAAAAATATATAACAGGGCGATGAACAGTAAATGAACAGTTATTTGGAATGTTGTAGCAACAAATTAGCCTGAGACAGTTAGCATATTGGCTAGCTTAGTTAGCAGTAAGCAGATCATATAAAAACTCAATTAACAAGTCACAAAACAGCTATAATACACCTACCCACCTACAGATAATACTCCAACAAGGACATTTTTGTGGTTGTAGATAAAACATTTGTTTGGTCACAGATCTAACAAAGGGGCAAATGTTTCAATGACAATTAAACATCGTGGTTGCTAAAGTAATAGAATATTTAACTAAAACCAACTGCCGGCATCAATTTTCTCAACTAGAACTCTCAGGCCAAGAATGCGAGTAAACTTTTTTCTCAAAACGTCACACTATTCCTTTAAAGCAAGGGAGGCTGTGGCATAAAGAGTACAGTATGTAAAATAACTTGAATTGGGTGGGTCATCCGGTCAGCAGTGCATAGTTAAAATGTATTTTCCCAGTGCAGCATGGTATGAATACTGGTGGGAATACGTTGGATACAAAGCCTGGATGCTATGCAGGCTACGTATGATCTTTGTTTCGTCTTGATAAACAAAAGTTGACAAGAAACACAGTCTATAGGAAAGCCTTCCTCCTCTGATAACCTAAACACATGCTAAGACACACACACACACACACACACACACATGATTGCAGATACACATATACACACAAAGCCACATGTCTAAGTTGATCATATTTGCCAGCGAAGTCCTATGATTGTAACATAAACAAAATGGAGCACAAAGAGGGAGGTCTGAGCCCTGTAGTCACCTGAGTACTCGCAGACACGAAGGTGTGTGTTTATGAGTGTGTGTTTTCTTTTGCATGTAAGAAAACGGGTGACCTTGCTGTGCTCTGCCAGACAAAATGATTTCATCATAGTTCATACAAGCTCTTTTGTTGGACCATCACATCTTACCCGCCACCTCCCCCCAGCTAACCCACTGCCATTTAGAATAACAGATGAATAAATGGACGAGGGGGAAAAACAGTAGACTGAAACCACAGTGGAACTCAGTAATGGTCAGCCAGGCCCACCACGCCTCAGCAAATGTTTGTCCAAACCTGTTATTTCTGGCATTGTACTGTCTCAAAGAGATCATTTTATTCTCTGAGAGGAATGCAGCAGCTATAAATAGTCAGGAGATGAAGGAGGGGAAATCAGAGATTTGTAGAGTAATTACAGAGCCAGAGTCGAACCCTTCTGTTATGGCTCATTTTTCATCAACCTCTGTCTCCACGACTGTCTGACTGACTGACCGACTGAGGTAAAATGGCTGTTTTCTCGATGGGAAATGCATGTCTGACCTGATATTTGACCTCTGTTTCTTCTATATCGGCTTTTATCTACTCAAGATTCACAAGATTTGAAGGAACAGTTTGAGAAATGAGCTTGTTTACCGTCAAACCCAGAGTTGAGTGAGAAGATGATGCAGTTTCATCTCTGTGAAGTGGGTCCGAGACAAAACTGTCCTCACAAGAGAAATGACACTTTTTTTTAATGTTTCGTCATTTGTAATGGTGTCGATGACGTCCTGCCGATAGGGGCATCAGATCAGAATACACGTTAGTTTAATATTTAGCCCAGCTTAGCACAAAAACTGGGACCTGAGAGCTTAGCTCTATCAATAGAAAGAAAGTCCATAACCCTAGCGTTTCCATCAGTGTCACAGTTGCGTCAAACAATTCAGACGTTAACCATTGCTCGCATCTGGAGAAGCTGGAGCGCTGATTGGGATTTACCTGTATCCTAATTCTGTGGCTTTCTGTTTGGCATGGCTGGCTGGCCTGCTCTGGTCCTTTTCCTCCAGCACACAGCTCACTTCAGAGCCCCATTACTCACATCCTGACATTTCAGGTAAACAAGGCAGATGATGAAATGAATGACAGGAAACAAAATGTTGTAGCAACTCATGAAGTAAAAGCTGAGTTTGTGTCCAGCGGAAAGAACATGAATGGGAGGGAAATTGGTCATGCCATGCTCACCTGTGCTCATTATTGTTTGATTTAAGTAAATTACAATTTGAAGTAATACAAAGGTTTTGAACACATACACTCTTAGCAAAAAACGGCCTGTACTGCCACAGCAGAACCTTACGTGTGTCATCACACAAAGAACACAATATAACAGGAAATCATGCTAGAAACTCATCATCACAAAGAGCAGAACTAAAACAGCCAATAAAGAAACCCTAACCCTTTTGTTTTCAGTGCAAACTGAAGACAGGCAAGTTGCCCTGGCAGCACTTGTGTCTTAAATGATCTTTGCAGAGTATAAAAGGACGTTTTGCTGGTAAATTGCTGTCATTATCAAACATGCCCTTCTCATTTTGCAGAGTCAGACCTCGTAGGCAAATTGATCCAACAATTAAGAAAAGCTGGACATGAATGACAAGTAATGGTGTGGCCCATCACTCGGATGAAGACAAACAATCTGGAGAAAGGAGGCTGCAATGATGGGAAATGTGCAAAAGGAATTACACATTGAAAAAGTAATGAGCTTTTTGAAGAGACAAAGAAGAATTTAAATTGATGTTTGCAAATGTATCTGCAGTAGTATGGATATGCTCTAGGACAGGGGTGGCCAACCAGTTAGGTATAAAGAGCCACAAAAAAAAACGCACCATAGCAAAAAGCCACACAACACATGCACGTCCACACTACAACAGCAACAGTGTCTTCCAGATCTAATGGCAGTCATTATACATAGCAGGTTTCATAGTTTTTTTTCTCACTTAGATTGACTCAGTGGGAAACCTGACAGTCTTTGTTATCCACAATCCTTTTCAGGTCTTGCTTGAACTCGGTTGTGGCCACTCGAAGTAACTCTCTCACTCATTTGTCACTAAAGGGGCTTTCAAACAGTCGGATTCAGTAGTGAAAGGGTTAACGAGGAAGGTGATCTGTGGCCGCTGTTTTTCCTCAGGTTGCAGAATCTGTCCTCAAAACTGTGCTGCATTATTTTCCATTTTAAAATAATTGGCAAATGTATTGGCAGATGCATTCAAATGTGTTTTTTTTTTTACTTATCTGAAATACTGTATGTTTCAGAAAAGTTAAAAACAACAATCAACCAATGACACAGCCCCCAGCCACACAGTAAGAGCCTCACAGGAGCAGGCAAAGAGCCGCATATGGCTCAAGAGCCACAGGTTCCCCACCCCTGCTCTAGGAGAATCTAAGAACATTTTAAATCCGTTTGTCCCTGTTATGTGTTGTTTATTCATTACTGGCGGCGTTTTTTTTCTCCGTCAGAGACACTTTGTCGGCTTTGTACTTTCTTTTGTTGTGGTCTGAGAGGGGAGGAGGTAGATGTGGAGGGCATACGATGCAAATGACAGTGTTTCAGAGCACTTTGTCACCAGTCATGGAGACAGCATATAGCTCCATGAGGCTTAAACTCAACATATAATGGCTTCTTGAGGACCGAGAGAGGAAAAGTAGACGTGTTGAGGTTCTGACTGCTTTAGATTAGATTCAACTTTACTGTCATTGTGCAGAGTACAAGTACAAAGACAACAAAATGCAGTTTGCGTCCAACCAGAAGTGCAAAAAAGCAGAAAAGTGCAATGTGATATACAAAGTATAGACAGGTGGTGCATAGACAGGACAAGAAATAGACAGTGTAGACAGTAGTATACAGTTGGTTTACAGAAGGTGGTTTAGAGTAATATAAATTAAATATGAATATGTGCAGTGTATTAGCAGTTACCTTATAAGAGCAGAATAATCATGGCATGTACAGATATGTGCAATGTAGTAGCAGTAACATTATAATAGCAGTGTGAATAATATAGATATATGCAGTGTATAACAGAATATATTATAAGAAAAACAGAATAAATATGGATATTCAGTATGACCCATATAGACAGATATGTACAGTATGTACAGCTATGTGCAGTGTGGTAACAGTACCATTGTAGTGCAGAAACAGTAACATTTTAAGAGTAGTAAGAATAAGTGTATGTGCAGGATGAATAGTAAGAAGAGCAGTAGAATGTGGCTATGTATAGGTATAGTTTCGTGGATGTACATAGTTTTCCCTGCCTGTGAAAACTCTCTGTGCTTCAATTTATTTAGATCCTCATTCCTAATCACCACCCTGAGTGAGCAGCCATTTATGTCAGCTTTCCTATAAAGTTGAGAATGATGTCTTGTAAATTTACCCGAAGGACCAAAGTTGTTAGGATTTGTAAAGTGGTTAATATTTGCAGGTCAATCCTTTAAAAAACTGGTAAAATACATCACAGGTGAGGTTTGTCATTCTTGAATTTAAATGGGGAATCAAAATGAATACATATGCTAAGTTTAATCTAAACAAAATTATTTGTAGATGTATTGTATTGTATAGCCTGAGACCCTATTATTTCCAAGGGTATTACTTTTCATTTCATTTTGAAGACAGTGAAGACAAGAAACATTTTTTTATTCACAGAGAAAGGTCGCCCCTGTGTGGGAATGATGTTGTACTGCACCAATCTGGCTTGGACTGTACTTACAAGACAGTTAGCTACAGATTTGAATGTTTTGCTCTTTATTGTATTTTCCATTGCTGTTATGTGTTTTATAAATGTGTGAAAATGTTTACAACAATTTAAGTTTAAAAGTAAACCCATATTGTTTTCCACTGAGGTCCCAATATGATGGAACCATGGCTGGTATGTGCAGGATTCTTCTTAGGTCTACACAGAGTGCATAGGACCCCAACATGAATGTTTTATTGTCTTACATAAACACACGTGATCTCAATTTAACTAATTATGTAACTACGCACTGCCCCGAGCTACTGGGCCGCAACCATAGACTGTATGGCCGCAACTTGTGCAACGACGTAGGTTACGTTCTGGCGAAGCGGAAGAAGAAGGGCAGACTCGAGCGGCAACAGAAACGTAGGTTCGCCCCGCCGGGCAAACGTTGTATTGTTCCGGATAGAAAGAAGACATCTGTGGGGTAACGAAAATACCGTTGAAGATGCAACCTGCTGCTCGATAACAGGTAAACAACAACAACAACAACAACAACAACAACAACAACAACAACAACAACAACAACAACAACAACAACAACAACAACAACACCACAATTTTTGGAAAGCGGGGGGGGGGGCATGCTTGGTTTTCCTCTCAGTAACTTTATTGTGTAAATTCTCACATGTGACAAAAGCATCAATCCTAAAACTTAAACTTAACTTAAAAAAGATAAGAAGACAGTTCTGTATTCACTCTCCGTAAAGCCATACATTATATTATCATAGATACATGTACGTATGTATGTATGTAAATAAATACAAAGTGCATTTATCATGTAAACACATTTGGAAACAATTGTGTTACATGGGTACATGTTTTGTATGATTTCTTTAAAGTGAATTTCACTGGTCTTTTTAAAATGTCTTTATTGCAAAACAAGTGCAATGGTAAATTCATTATATTAATTAAACAATAACTAAACAAACTGTGAAATGTTGCTAAGATAAAGATTTATAATAATACTATTATTAACTATTTTTGCTCTAAAATGCATCATAAAAACAAACTTGTTCGAAAAAGGAACCACGCTTTGCGCCAGTTTTAGGGAACGCTGCGTGGCCGAATCACGTACGGACTGATGAGGTCATACGTGAAGCTAGGGGCGCGGGAGCAAGCGGACTCGGGGGGGAGGTTTCAAGCCAAGCTATTGGTGCAAGCGACTTATGAAACAAAGTAGTTAGCTAAACCATCAGCGAGATCTTATTAGGCCATGAATAATTCGCGATTGTCACCAGCATACGTCTTTTAGAGGCAGAAGTTAACCAGACGAATGTGGCTATGGAAGTGGAGAACCAAAACGGGGTGAGTGAACTGCAAAGCCTGTTACCCCCTTATAACGTTAGAGCAAATCTAGCTAGCATAACACTGTTATGGCAATTAAGAGCTAGCATAACACTGTTATGGTAATTAAGTAACGTTAAGTCGGTGTCAAATGTAACGTTCTTATACATTCATTGCCAGATTAGTCCGTCACACATTGTGAACTTTTTTTCTTTTTTTCGTTTAGCTCATTTTACTTAAAATCGACCAAGCTAGAAAATGCAAGCATGACCTGTTCACAGGTTCACCAAGCTAGTTTACTTACTAGGAAAGTAGCTAGAGTGAGCTAACTAAAGAGGGATACTTGGTGGTTAAACATTGGAGCTTTTTGTCATACCTTATCATTGTTCATGTCAGAGCTAGCTTGCTTATAGCTACAAAAGTGAGTTTTTCTCAGGGCAGAAAAACTTAGCTTTCGGCCATGTTGTAAGACTAACTTGATTCTATCTACCGGCTGCAGGTGCATCAACTTAG
Organism: Sander lucioperca; assembly: GCF_008315115.2. Taxonomy (NCBI): domain Eukaryota; kingdom Metazoa; phylum Chordata; class Actinopteri; order Perciformes; family Percidae; genus Sander; species Sander lucioperca. The sequence goes on along the minus strand of NC_050196.1, from coordinate 8,150,426 downwards.
TCTTGACTTCAAAGACCCAAGGACCTACTGTTTATTTTGTTTATTGGACTTCAATGAGTGATGATTAGATAGTGGACAGTAAGTGTTGTCTGGTCAGAATGGATCATGCTGGGGATTTTCTTTTGATCTGGTATGGAGTAACACCAGAGAGCCTGCCTTCATTACCATACTCACACTAATTTTAAAACTCTTCATGTGTACTTCAAATTGGACTTAGTACTCCTCAAGTACTAAAACTGCAGTAGCGCAGAGATCGAGAAGTGGCTGATGGTCAGCCACTGTGGTACATAGGCACAAGCCAATCCCCTGGGGGCACATGTTGCTCACTATAGCAGCATAGTATGCATAGTATCCAGGATACTATGCATCCTGATAAAGTTCCCTTGGCCTTTGGAATTAAAATAGCCCCACATCATCACATACCCTTCACCATACCTAGAGATTGGCATGGTTTGATTTCAGTTAGCCTAATAGCTGGTTTGATTTGCATTGAGAGATGATCTTATGGAAAGTACCCCTGTCAATCTCAAGGTATGGTGAAGGGTATGTGATGATGTGGGTTATTTTTAATTCCCAAGGCCAAGGGAACTTTATCAGGATGCATAATATCCTGGATCCATGAAATATTTACGTTATTCATTCACAAAGAAAAGTGGTGTCCTTAAAGGTTGGATTTTTCCTAATTTTTTAAATTAAGGCATTAAGATCAATTTCCAAAAGATGAGTTTTTTTTTTTATTCCTCTTTTTAGTCAACTTTAGCATGGGTTCATAAACTTATGAGCACCACTGTATGCCACTGTGGTACAGCGGCATAAACCGATCCCCTGCCGGCACTGGCCGCTCACTGTTCCCTGGCACACCGTTTAACCATGCCGCCAGGGGATGTACCACAGTGGCTGACCATCAGCCACTTTTCGATCTCGTTGTCTCTTTAAAACTGTGTACTTGACTTCATCCTGGCGCGAAACGACTTAATCACACCAGATCCAAGCTGAGTAAAGTTACTACATACTGTCCTACAAGGTGATACCGGCTATGTTGTTCCTTACTGGCCCTGAAGTAGACTAAAATGCCTTGACATTTTTTTTTGGTATCATTTTAAGTTCACATCCAGCTGTCCGTCTGAGAACGGCAGCAGCTTCTCCACTCTTGAAGTGCTACCTTCAGAAAACCACGGTGACAGCCTGACCCACCACACCACCCGCCACGGCACTGTTATCCCCAATCGGATTTTTGTCGGGGGAATTGACTACAGGGTGAGAGCTGCAAACGTACACTGGCAGAGTAACTGGCATCTTTGATCTTGAGTGTCCTATTTGTAAAAGATTACAAACTAGACGGCAGCAAAGCACAGAAATAAATAACATAAATAACAACTTCTTTCCTAAGACCTCTCTACTGGCTAATACAGCCATAAAAAGCAAAACATGCTTTATAAAACCTTGTCGACAATCAAATGTCAATTGTTAATGTTCCTCTAAATTCTGCATTAAAAGTTACACATTGCATTTATTATTAAGGATCCTCCCATGTCTTGGCTTTCTAAGATTTAAAGTGCTCATATTATGCTCATTTTCAGTTTCATAATTGTATTAAGAGGTTGTACCAGAATAGGTTTGTGTGGTTTAATTTTCAGAAAACACCATATTTTTGTTGTACTGCACATTGCTGCAGCTCCTCTTTTCACCCTGTGTGTTGAGCTCAGTTTTAGCTACAGAGTGAGACATCTCACTTCTGTTCCATCTTTGTTGGGAGTCGCACATGTGCAGTAAGTACTGCTAGCTAGTCAGTTGCAGAGTATGAGGGCGTGCCACGCTAGCAGCTAGGCGAGCATTATAATGTGTGTTACAAAGTGACGCACGGTCGTCCCGGAAGTAAAGGCTGGACTACAATAGAGCTGTTTGGAGCAGTTTGTGAACAGTGTTTTCTGTTGGAGATGGTAAGTCCCTTTGGGGTGGACTTTGGGCTTTTTCACTTTGTAAACCTATAACGTGCACAAAAGATATCTATAACACAATAAAAGAAAGGGGAAAAGCCAAAAAGCATAATATGAGCACTTTTAAGTAACATTCCTTCCCAACTTTGTCACTTTGTCCTGTTGCCTCCTAATTTGAACATTCACTGTACATTTTGTCCAAAATCTGCTGTGAAGTGTACCAAAAAACACTTGTATAACGATCATTGTAAGGTTAATATTCCAGTATGGTGTTTGCATACAGATCTCTTGGTGGTTGTTGTACTGCACCTGACTAATATTTGCTGCTAAATGGTCTGAAATGATTAATTCTGGAAATTAACCAAAACAAATCAGCAACCACTGTACCTTCTTTTGAAATAACAGTCAAAAGTGTGTGTGTGTGTGTGTGTGTGTGTGTGTGTGTGTGTGTGTGTGTGTGTGTGTGTGTGTGTGTGTGTGTGTGAAGGTTAATGAGAGCGACTTGCGACATGTCTTCTCTCAACATGGCGCGGTAAAAGAGGTGAAGATTGTGATAGATCGCTCAGGAATGTCAAAGGGGTGAGTTAATGTCATCATTCCTGTCATGTACTCTTGGTGACTGAATAGTAATGCATGCAGCCATGACTTTCTATCCTGACTTTGAGCATTATTCACAGATTTACAGTCAGCCAGGTAAAAAACAGAATTGGTCTTGATTCTGTCCCTTTCAACAGATATGGCTTTGTTACATTTGAGACTCAAGATGATGCACTGAAAGTCCTTCATGATGTAAGTGAAGCAGGCTAATAAAGTATCTCAAACTAAATTTAAGGTGCATATAATGATGTAGTTCATCTACCGAAATGTATTATCTAATGTGGTGTGGTGTGTGTGTGTGTCTCTTCCCCCCCCCCCCAAACTACTATATTAAAGGCTAATGGCATCTGTTTCAAAGATAAGAAGCTGAGCATTGGTCAGGCTGTCCGCAAGCAGCAAGGTCCAGGACAAAGTAAGTTGACTGTTTAACTTCCCTTGTGTGATACCAGGCATTCCCCTGATCACACAGTGGTACTGCCATGCTTCACTATATCACCTTCCACTCAGCATTGCAGCTGTAGTTCACCAGTTTGATGACAACATTCACTCACCATTTAGGATTGTCTTAAATGTGATTTTTGTCACAATTTCAAAAGCCAAATGTCCCTTTTTTTACTGAAATGGAACACAAAAGTAATGGAATACTGTTTTACATCAGGACCACAGTAGGAACCTTAAATTGAATCCCATTTGTAAAAGTTCCAGGGCACCGAATGCTGGCTTCTCTCAAACTGTTACTCGCCCACAAGGTGACTTAATTAGTTTTAGATGGTTCTGAAATGCCCAGTAGCTTTACTGTTTTGTGGTTTCCTTCTTTTCCCAGCTAAGAGTGTTTTTGTGACCATCCCTGACTCGGCCTTACCTGTGCCGATGTCCTGTGGGACGCTGCACCTAACCACGTCTGCAGGCTATCCCTACACCTACCACAACGGAGTGGCCTACTTCCACTGCCCCAACATGAGCTCTCCTGCCCACCACTGGCCTGTCAGTTGTCACTGCTATCACACCCACCTAACGCTTGACTTAAATAGCATTATTAAAACCAAGTCATTTATGTCCTGGGTATTTAAATATGTGCTTCACAGTTAATTCCTTACTGGAAAGCAAGGATCCATTTGTGTGGTGCAACATTTACTACAGGCTAAGGACTGTTGGTACACAAGAATGTTTAAGTGTGTGTGTGTGTGTGTGTGTGTGTGTGTGTGTGTGTTTTTTCTAGCAACCTGCTCCTCCAGTGACGCTTCCTCAGTCCCATCAGCCTGTCTACCAGCAACCAGCCTATCTCCACCACCACCAGGTCAGCTCAGCCCTGCAGGGATCCATTGATTTCTCACCATGTCACCATTTTCAGTAACAAGCACAGAAGAGGTTTGAACTTTATTTAACAGTCTGCTCTGTCTCTTCTTTTCCCTCTCCCTAGTGTGCCCCGAACCAGTATCAGTGGAATGTGGTCCAGGTAGGCAAAATAAAGCCATTCCTTTTTTTTTTTTTTTTAGTTCAGGAGAGTTTGGCCAATCGTTCACCTGTTGTCAATGTTTTTGTTCAGTCGCCGATGCCCTCCAGTCCAGTCATGTACTCCCAGCAGTCAGAATATCTGTACCAGCACGCTGATGGAGCCCCTTTCCAGCCTCCTCTGCCTGTCATGGAGGACACCACACCAGAGGCAAACGTTTGTTTTGGTTGTGTTATTTGTAGCATTGCTATGACTTTATAAGCAAGAAAATGTCTATTTTTCATTTTCTAGCTGTCAAACTTCATGCTTTTTTTTCAGATGTGTAATGCACTTGAATACTTATACATTTAGTTTAGTGGTGATTCTGCTGGTGCTCAGTAAACTTGTTCTGAGCTGGAGCTCACGACTTTGTGTTCTCATACTTTTGCAGTTTGTAGAGCCCATGCCGGTGCAGCAGGTTTACCCATTGTATCCTCAGAGAACTGAAGGAATGACGGCAGTTTTTCTGCAACATAACTATAGAAAGGTTAAAAAAAAAAAAAATGTGTTCAGTGTGTTTTGGACTGGACACAATTTGTGTATTCCTCTCCATTTCTTCAAATCTTCCCAGAGTCCTAATGTCACCTTTCTTTTGCGACAGAATCAGATGTTTCCACACTCGCGGGTCCATCTGAAGCCCAAGTACCGCCGCTACATCCATCACAAGGAGTACCACTACCTGCCAGAAGCCACAGCACCTCCAGACGCCTCGATGCATCACACTCAACCACCTCTCATGTAGGCTAAACCCACTGACTGCTTGGTCAAGGGAAGAATCCCACCCGCAGCGCCACAACCTCTCGTGTCAGTTTAGTTCCTCTTCCTTCTCGGATTCCATCGCACATATAATCTATCAACTGTTGAACCTGTGCTTTACAACATAATGCAGTATGTTTCGTGACATGTGATTTCATGGCCTCTTTGCTGAGAGTTTGTCTGTTACCACCAACTCAAGGAATGCTCTCTCACCTTGTAAGACTCGCAGCACTCTGATCTGTTTCTGTATTGATGGTTTAATACAGTTGGATGATTGAGGTTAACTCACTACATTACAGTGGCTCACATTGCCTAACAGTATTGACCGAGGTTGGGCTTAATTTCTCAATTAACGCATAAACGTAGCAGTGAGATATGAGTTTTCAGTAAATAATTTATTTTACTAGTTGTGATAACACAATAACTCTGCGATTGGGCTGGGCAATATATCAATATTATATCTATGAGACTAGATATCGTCTTAGACTTTGGATATTGTAATATCGTAATATGACACAAGTGTCTTTCCTGGTTTTACAAGCTGCATTACAGTAAAGTGATGTCATTTTGTGAACTCACCAGACTGTTCTAGCTGTTCTATTATTTACCCACGCAGTCATTACATCCATGTTACTGATGATTATATATCAAAAATCTAATTTTAAAAATATTTTGTGAAAGCATCAAATGTCAACCCTACAATATCTATCGAGGTATTGGGTCAAAAACTATCGTGATATTTGATTTTCTCCGTATGGCCCAGCCCTACTCTGCGATGATTAAACAATCCATCTTGAAATCTGAGACTCCAGATTTACAGGTTTCAGATATTATTGGAGCACGACAAATGTCTGCGTTCTTCAGATTTAACGATCCGTGACGTAGTCAGGAGATGGCTACAGCGTTTCAGTGCCATCAAAATGTCCAGCTTGAATTCTTTTGTGTTTTTTTTTTTTTGTTGTTGTTGTTGATCAAACTCAGTTTAGTTTTAAAACCTCCGAAATGTACAATATTGAAAACAGTCGGTTTAAACAATTGCATTTTAAAACCTGATTTTATTTCTTTTTATCAAACATAACCAACACTTGGCTAACAGTCTGTGAACCGTACGTTCAAGCTCAGCGTCTTTCCAAATTGACTTGAGCGGAGCTTGAACCCTCTTCTTGTTTTTGTAAAAACTACTTTATGTTTTGCCTTTTTTCATAGCGCTGTTGCAACAGCAGAAATCTCCTAGTTACATGCACAGAGACACCATGATGTAGCTGAGAATATCAAAGATTTATTTTCTTGCTATGTCGACCCTTTCTCTTTTTACCTTAATGTGCAGAGAAGCAATGCTGTACATCCTCTGCATCAGCGATCACATTTGTTTGGAAGGATAAGTAAGAAGCAACACTGATTTTATTTTTTTTAGGTATAGTTATTTGAGGCTCACTGAGATTATTAGTCAAATCTTAATATTTGGATGCTCTGAGTGAGCTGCTGCATCTTCTCTTGTCGCCTCTGCTCAGCTTTATCAGTGTTGGGACCTTTCTGGATCCTCTGATCCACATTAACATTATTTTCAACTATTTTTTTCAGTATGCTGTGAAGAGATTTGTCTTTTTTATCATTTTTAAACCAACTCTAATTGGTTTAATAATTTAGAACCAGCAATAGGCGGCTGTGTTGTTGAAACAGTACAGAAGTAACAGCAACATGACAATTTAGTTTATTCTATATAAAATAGACTGACTGTTAAAGTGCATGTTTAGCCGTTTTTGACAGCACAGTGTACTGGTTACTTGGCAATTTTGTGTATCAGGAATCATAATTTTATATTTGGGAAAAAAAAAAAAAAATATATATATATATATATATATATAGAAGTTTGCTGAGGAGCATTAAACAAATTTGAGCCATAATAAATCTGCTAGTTGGGATTTTTATGCACACAGGGACACATTTCTATTCCCAGAACATGCAAGAAACGAGTGTGCCTCAAGAGGATTTGCATCTCGCTTGCACACTGCTTTCAAAGCTGGAAATGACTTGTCATACTGTTAAACTGCACCTTCTAAGTAACGTCAGCAAATGTATTGGCCTCGCTCAATAGTTTTAGTAATATTAAAGTAATAATAGAAATACTTATTCAGTAACTTCTTGGACAAGGGATTGGGAAATTCTCTCAAAGGTCGTGTGTTGTCATTTTTCAGTGTAAATTAGTTCTACTTATATAAAAGTTCTAGATTTGCAGGTTATGTTGTTGAGTTTGCTGTTTCCAGATATTTCACAAGCCTGCCTTGAAATTCATTATAGGTTGTATTACATTTAAATGCTTTATATCCATTTTATTCCAAAATATTCCAAGCTGTTTTATTGCAAAACTACAATGCTTTAATTCCCCTGACGTGTCTGTTCAGTTTGAAGTGTTTTTGCTTATAATTTAGGTCAAAATGTAGATGTACATTTTTTCAGTGTGCTTTTCATGACATTGCTATTTGAGTTGTTTGTATTTTTAACTACATATATTTTGTCTTGGGATCAAACTCGGGTTTTGTCTGCTATTGAAAGCAGAAGGCGAACTGTATGACCAAAGAATAACCTAATCTAACCTATTTTTGTGATTTCTTTACATTTTCTTAAAGAGAGATGTGCAGTACTTATTTAACTCTGTTGTTTTAACAACATTATTTTAAGTTCAGTGTGTTTCCAGTTCTTGAATGGAAATAAAGGCTTCCCTTGGTGTAGTGGCTATGTTTTGCATTCATATGCAACCATTCTGCATGAGTGATTAGTTGATTTTATGTTAGTGAATGGAGACCAGTGGCTGGCTGGGAAAAAAAGGAAAATACAATTACCAATCTAAAACTATGACATGTGATTGAAAGTAAATGGGCAAAAAACATGCAAAACTGGTGATCTGCAATGTACAATATCTAATTAGGTAATTCAGCATTTTATTAAAGGACTACTCAAGTGATTTGTGGAATTTCCAAAAGAAAATTAGAATAAGGATACAAAAATTATTATTATTATTAATTTTTTTTTTTTTTTTAAAAGAAGGGTACTAAACAGTTGGTGACATTAAAGAATGGCTTGCTTATTGCTAAGGCCATATCGTCCAAATTAAATGTTCAATAATAATGTAATCACTATAACAGTAACTTATTTCACTAGTAAATAGCTGTTGAATGACAAAAACAACCACCAGATGGGAAAAGGGCATTTAACAACAACTTTGAATGCACCACGACGCTGTAAATTACCAGTTTCGTTGAACGCACCGTCTGTGTTTTTCCGACAACAGCAGCTGCAGATTGTTACATCCCGGTGTCGGAATCCTCTACAGTGAAATACAGACAAACTTTACACCGTTTAGCGTTAACTGTCAGCATTTTAACCGTGTTTAATCCAGCTACTAGCTAGCGGTAGGCTAACGTTAGCTGCTGTTGAGTATAGTGTTGACTAGCGTCATGTGCAGAAATGTTTCTGTTGCCTGTAACGTCTGTTTCAGAGCATCAGAGAGAAGTGCAGGCATATCAGTGGCACCAGAATGAGGCACCGAAATCTGCATTGCTATTCCTGCAGCAGCAGGATGTGTTACAAGGAAGTACAGCAAAATAGTAGCCTGTTAGGCACGACGCAAAGCCGAGTGAAGTGAACATAAACATAACAATAAACATTAACGCATTAATGCTGACAGCTCTAATATTTTCCTAATATCGTGCAGCCCTAATTTAAAAAAAGAATAGTCAAAATCAAACCAGCAGAGGCAGAGATGTACTGAATGTTATGGGTTATGCTACAGAAATGCTTACTACTACATTTCCCACAATGCAACTTGATAGCATTTCTTGAGCAAACACTCTATTGCCTTTTTTTTTTACCGCCGCTGCCCCTATGCTGCAATCAAGCCAAATATTGACTGCAGTATTATTACATCACTATGTTCTGCCATGGTTGACCATGTTGTGATATAGATATACATTTCTTTATTGGCTATTGTTTAACCCATATATCAATGAGAGTTGAAATGGTCAGCTGCATTTAAACCCTAAACATTACCAAATCCGATGTATTTATGTGGGCATCCCATAATAATGTGCCAGTCTCTAGGCCAAGGGCATTGATGAATCAGGGTTTTTATCTGTATGAATGGGCTCAAGACCTTGGCAGGGTGGCAAAAGCACCGAATGCCTGCTCATTAGAACAACAAAAGATTGAATCACGTGACCTCAGATAGAGGTTTATAAAAAGGCTGTGTGTCTCGGTGTCTACCGTCAGTGCATGATGAGCTTTAGACTGTTTAGAGTGACTTTTCATATATTTTAAGTTTCCAAAATGTGCTTTACTGCAGAGGTAGTGTTACAGTTTGAGTAACCTTTCCGATGTGTGTAATATTGGACTGTAAAGCACAACATTCCAAAAGCCTCCTCTACATCAAAAGTCTGTCCTAAAATAAGCTGCTGTTTTAGTTTGAAAGTGTGTTTAGGCAGATAAAACCACCTCATAAAAAACACCTCACTTGGGGCCCAGAAACATTAAATGATGTCATGTTCAAGGGCCGTTTTCCAACTCAGCAGGCACAAGTTTAGTGCAGGGGAAGTAACCTGCACCACTTCAATTTATCAGCTTGCTAGTACATTTTTTAAAAAGCATTTAATTTAGTAAGATCTCTAAGTTGAAGAGGTGTAGGGTCCATCTACAGTACATTTGCCGGTTACTGTGTATTGTATCATACTGTAACAACACAAACAACAATACAGTAAGTCAATTGGAAACATATACCCAACTAAAAAGGGCACATTAGAAATGTGATGGGGTTTTAATAAATGATAAATTTATAATAATAAATTATTTATTTATTCAGGGAAGGTTCACTGAGAGGAAGCCTCTCTTTTGCAGCACATTGATGATCACACAGTTACGCATTCATACCATAAATACTGTGGTATAAGACAATTCACGCTGTGTATATGTCTGCATAAAAATACACATCATGAATTATTAAAGAACAAATCGTTTAAAAGACAAATAGAGCTCAGCAGTGAGGTTCAGAAAGTGAAAATCACATTCATATTCGGAATTTAGGGTTTTGGGGTTTTCTGAAACGTCAATGGAATGAATGAATGGGAAATTCACTTCCAGTACAAAAGTTCAAAAACATTGGGCGCTCACTGTTGAGCTCTATTGGCCTGTTTCTGTGAGTGATGACTCAAACTTCAGCTAACAACGCTAAGCTAGCAGCTCTTTGAGGCTGTATTTGGGCACTGCAGTGCTTTGAGCTAACACGCTCATAATCACAGTGCTAACATGCCGATGTTATTGTTAAAGCATATATAATGTAAAGCATGTTCACCATCTTAGCTTAGTGTGGTGTGTTAGCATGATAGTATTTTCTATTCAGCACTAGCCACAAAGTACATCTGAGGCTGCTGGTATTTGGTCATAAAACCACAGTATTGAAAAATGACATTTTGACCTGATGATGGTGCTAGATGAAAAGTCAGAGACAGACTTCATTGTCATGTGACCAAGAGTTCATCTTCAGAGTTTATTGTAGAAAATATTGATAAAAGTGCACCAAAGCATAACCAGCCACCAGGTGTCCACAGATGAGGAAATTTCACACACCGTTGTCATCATTTGATTAATTTTATGGTTTTGTGGGGTCCTTATCTGAAAGGATATGACAATGATGTGCGGCTCCTTAAGTTATTGTGAACAGTCAGAATACTCTTACATGGTAGTGAGGGGTGGGGTGGTTGGGTGGGGGTTGTCCCATCTCTGGCGTAGAACTTTAGGAACCTTTTTGAATGAAAAGGACAGAAATAACGCTTGTTGTTTTGCTGATACTGTGAGTGGTGACCCCCGAGTCTTTAGCACTTTGTGGTGTTTTGATGAACGTGAAAACTGGACAACAATAACTCATCATCACACTGTGGTGCGTCGCTATACGTAACCAGATTTGTGTTATAAAACCTATTTGGATGACAATACTTTATGCTGTGCCATCACACAGCTACTTTATATAAAAGGACAGCGGCACGGAGAGCGTCTGTTGAGCGCCAGTCTGGCCCCCACTAATGTAACAATGGGAAAGGTAAGCTTATTATGTGTTGTAACTGAAAATACAGAATTCAAACATGTTAACCTTTTTAGATGTTTTTAACAGTGGGAGTTGATAATTAATCAGTACTTTGACAAACGTTTGCAGATCATATTCTACGAGGACAGAAATTTCCAGGGTCGGCACCATGAGTGCATGAGCGACTGTGCTGACCTGCACCCCTACTTCAACCGCTGCAACTCCGTACGGGTGGAGAGCGGCTGCTTCATGGTGTATGAGAGACCCCAATACCTGGGCCACCAGTACTTCCTCCGCAAAGGGGAGTATTCCGACAACCAGCGCATGATTGGCATCAATGACTGCATCCTCTCCTGTCGCATGATTCCCATGGTAAGCCTGGGAACATGGTATAGGAGAGGCATCAAGGCAATTAATTAGGAGGAAGTTATTGATTCCTGTGTGCACACTGATTTATTGTGTTGTGCGAAAAGCAATAGGTCAAGGAATGAAAACCTATAATACTTGCATTCAAACTGAATACAGTCAAATCAAAGGGTATAACAGAAGAAACAAAGGTCAAACAAAAGCAATAAGACAGAATCTTATTACTTGATCTTTATCCTGCTTGTATGTCAATGCCCAGCATGAGAAAAATATGCTAAAAACAACGTACAAGGAAAGGAAATACATTCATAAACAAAATCTGTCCGTAGAGAAATTGAAGTTCGTGAAAACCACGTCCCTCAAATCAGAAATACAGTACAAGTACAAGTACAATAACCTTAGGTGAAAATGGCTTTGCCTAAGGTAGACAAGTTTGAAGCACTTTCCTAGGAACATAAATCCTCAACAACTCATGTTAGATAGATATCGCTTAATACAAAAACATCCTTCAGAGTTGTGTTAGAGGATAGCTTAGATTTATCACATAAGGATATCTGGTAACTTCATGTAGCTTAAAAGAAACTCTAAATTGAAGAGGGACTTCGATTTAAACTGCTTTTGCAAACCATTCTTGGTCTAACTATGTGTTAACCTGCAACTAGGATTAGATAGGTGGTGGATTAACACTTTAGAATTATTCCTGGACTGTTTTTTATGTTCACAATCACCAAAAAGTACTACTGGATAGCACATGTATGACTCATAAATGTTCTTCCTGCAGCACCGAGGTTCCTACAAAATAAAATTGTATGAGCATCCAGACATGGGCGGCCAAATGCATGAGGTGAGCGATGATTGCCCCAACGTCCAGGACCGCCTGCGTATGTCTGACATTAACTCGTGTAATGTGGTTGACGGCCACTGGCTCATGTATGACCAGCCCAACTACAGGGGAAGACCCTACTACCTTAGACCCGGCGAATACCGCAGATACAGCGACTGGGGCGCCGCTAGTCCAAGGATCGGCTCGCTCAGGCGGATCACTGACTTAAACTAGAAGTCTTTCCACTCTATGTTCTCAATAAACATGCTGGTCTTAAACTGTGTGTGTGTGTGTGTGTGTGTGTCTGTGTCTGTCTGTCTGTATCTAAAAGACATGAAGATGTTTTCATCACGCATTTGTTGTTGTTTAGCTTGTGTTCTTGTCCCTTTCCTATAATATTTGATCCACTCACGAAATAATAGTATGGCTTGGCAAATTTTCTTTTGCCCCATTGGTCTGAAACCTTGCATACTGCTTTGTCCACTCCAAAACATGTGCAGCAATGAGGCCTAATTTGCCACCTAAGCAAACTTTTCAATCCACTGAACCCCTCAAATCAACAAGCCCAAAGAAACCTAAAACAGCTGACAGAATAGTGGTTATGGGATAGATTTATTTATTGACAGTACTTCACATAAACAGTGTTCTGGACATCAGCTTCTCACACAGTGATGCGTCTGATGGATCCCACCCTAGAACTCATGCTTCCCCACTCATTAAACCTCCTGTATTCACCGGGGCGTACCAGGAACTGGCGTCCTCTGTAATTGGGATGCTCGTAGAAGATCCAGGAACCGTCCTTCACGTTGCAGGAGGAGATGTCGTTGAAGTGGAAGTTTTCGGTCAGGGAGGGGCAGTCGTCGGTCAACTCCTTCATCTGGCCTCCGAACTCTGGGCGCTCGTAGATCATAATTTTGTGAGAGCTTTTGTGCTGCAGAAAAGACAAGGTGATTTATTAGCGTCTAGATCAGTAAAGGGTCATCACAAGAAATCTTATTGTAAACTGAAACCACTCGACTGAAGCCTACCATAGGGATCATTCGACAGGATCGCACACAGTCATTGAATCCCATCCAGCGCTGGTAGTCTGAATAGTCGCCCTTCCTCAGGAAGTACTGGTAGCCCATGTAGTTGGGTCTCTCATAGACCATCCAGTTAGCACTCTCCACTCTAATGGAGTTGCAGCGGCTAAAGTGGGAATGCAGGTCACTGCATTCGCTGCTGCACTCATAGGAGCGGCCCTGGAAGTTCCTGTCCTCGTAGAAGATGATCTGGAAAGATCAGTAGAGGGATTTTCAAAAATTGTTAATAATAAGCGTGTATTTTTTATTTTTTTAATTTATTTATTTATAAAGGACAACACACATTAATCAACATTTCTGTAAATGTGCCAGTGTTAGCCAGCCGGCTAATTTTCAACTACAGTCCTTTGGCCAGATGATTTTAGACCAGAGCAGCAAGAAGCAGCAAGATATTAGTGCAGGTTAAACTATACAGACATATGTATACTATACCACATGAAAAGAGTGCTTCCAGTTCACCGTTTTCGGCTGAATAATCCATGCAGGTATAAAGAAGCAAAGAAGGCACAGAGCAAAACAAGCAGCCTTACCTTGCCCATTGTGTCTGCTAACCTTTTTCAGCAGCCTTGGGCTCCTCGCTGCCTTTATAACCCACGGATGACCTTTGTCATTGTGATTCAGAACAATGAGAAAGCTCGTCAGCACTTTACAGAACACTATTTTGTTTTGTGTGGTCAACTGAGCAAATCAGCTGTTTTGAGCAGAGGCTTCCCTTTGAATGGTCGATGATATAAAATCTACAAATGAACCAAATCTAAATCTCCAAACGTACATATTTATTGAAATGGCCTTTTTATGAAATTATGAAGTAAAAGAAACTCATGGGAAAGCACATATTTGTTTGTACAAAGTTTATTTTTCCATCTCCATTTTACATACTGTATACATGTATATTTATCTTTTAACATTAGTACACAATATACATCTAGTGCAGGGGTGGCGAACCTGTGGCTCTTGAGCCATATGCGGCTCTTTGCCTGCTCCTGTGAGGCTCTTACTGTGTGGCTGGGGGCTGTGTCATTGGTTGATTGTTGTTTTTAACTTTTCTGAAACATACAGTATTTCAGAAAGCCCCTTTAGTGACAAATGAGTGAGAGAGTTGCTTCGAGTGGCCACAACCGAGTTCAAGCAAGACCTGAAAAGGATTGTGGATAACAAAGACTGTCAGGTTTCCCATGTGAGTCAATCTAAGTGAGAAAAAAAAACTATGAAAACTGCTATGTATTATGACTGTCATTAGATCTGGAAGACACTATTGCTGTTGTAGTGTGGACGTGCATGTGTTGTGTGGCTTTTTGCTATGGTGCGGTTTTTTTTGTGGCTCTTTATACCTAACTGGTTGGCCACCCCTGATCTAGTGTATCCAGTGTATCCCTGTTAATGCAGATTAATTTGGTACTGTACATTGTATGGAGGCTGTAGTGATGCAGCCCATTTTAAAAATCAACATTTGATGTTAAATTTAACTTTGTAAATGCTGGAATGATTTTAACTGTGATTTTGTGAAGTGAACACAACCACTGCCTTGCTTTTCAGCAGCAGCATTTAAACTTAGCACAAAAAGTAAGGAAATTTGTGTTTGGTAGATTATTTCTCTGTGGTAACAATGCTTTTTGGCAATAAATCTTATACCGTTGGAAAGCCTGTTTAGTTCTCTTTCAAATGGTGCCCCAAGGAACATGCATTTGTGGGATGAGCAGCAGCGCTGAGTATGTGGGTTGCACCCATGAAACATTTGCCAAATCTTCTCTGCCATTGCCAAACAGGTTATTTTTCTGTTGCTATTGACACTTGTTTTGAGCTTCTGGTACCCCCAGGTGCTGCCAATCAGGTGCCTGATTTAGGGATGAGATTCTGCAACCAGTGGCAATCCCATATCTCCACAGTCTGGGACCGAAGTCTATCCTCCAAGATGACAACGCTCGCCCCCACAGGGCGGGGTTTATCAGAGACTACCTCCAGAATGTGGGAGTGGAGAGGATGGAATGGCCTGCCAGCAGTCCTGACCTCAACCCCATTGAACACTTGTGGGATCAGCTTGGACGTGCTGTTCGTGCCAGAGTGACCAACACAACCACGTTGGCTGACTTGCGACAAATGCTGGTTGAAGAATGGGATGCCATCCCACAGCAGTGTGTGACCAGGCTGGTGACCAGCATGAGGAGGAGGTGCCAGGCAAGATCACAGCCTTGGATAAATAATGATATCTTGGACACCATTTACTTGAGGGATAAAATTTTAAGTGAGTTTAAAAGAACCAAACTGCCTGTTTTATTTAAGGAATATAAAGTAATTAGAAATAAGGTTCAGCGAATGGTGGATGAGGCGAAAAAGGATTTTTTTATGTCTAAAATTGAGGAGCATTAAAGGGATCCCAAGAAATTGTGGGCAACTCTTAGGCCTTTGGGGACAAAAGAGAACCCTAAGCAAAAACAAGGTAAAATAGGCCTGGATATAAATGGGTCCATATTGTATGATAAAAAAGTGGTGGCAGATACTTTTAATAGTTTCTTCACAACAATTGCAAGTAATCTGGTGCAGAAGCTTTCATCTGCGTCAGGTATTTTTAGTGATCCACAGAGGGTGCAAAAGTTTTATGAAGAAAAGGGAGTTCAGTCAAACACTTTTTATTTTAAACAAGTAACAGAGGAGCTGGTTTTAAAAAAACTCAAAGGCCTAAATCCTTCCAAGGCTACTGGTTTTGACAACATCCCTGCCAGATTTCTTAAGGATGCTGCTGAAATAATCACTCCTGTCATAACCTTATTAATTTATCTATTGAAAAAAAAACATTTTCCCAGTAAATTTAAGGTGGCAAGAGTGATACCTTTATTTAAAAAGGGGCACAAATCTGATCCTGGAAATTTTCGCCCTGTATCTATCTTGTGTTCAATATCAAAAATTGTGGAAAGTATAATTTATGAGCAAATAGACAGTTATTTAGCAGAACATAATCTTTTATTTGACTTCCAATCAGGTTTTAGAAAGGCCCATTCCACTGATACCTGCCTGCTTTATCTTACAGACTTTATTAGGAAAGAGGTAGAGAAGGGGAATTATTGTGGCATGGTGTTAATAGACCTTCAAAAGGCCTTTGATACGGTTCAGTATGATGTCCTTTTGAACAAACTAAAAGCCCTAGGATCTCCAGCATCTCTTCAGTGGGTGAGGTCATACCTGATGGGTAGAGAACAGGTGGTAGATGTGGAAGGGACCTTGTCATCACCACTTAAATTAACTTGTGGAGTTCCCCAGGGGAGTATTTTGGGTCCTCTCTTTTTTTTATTATATGTTAATGATATGTCGTCAGCTATAGACGGTAATTTGTTTTTATTTGCAGATGACTCAGCTATTCTAGTCTCTCATAAAGACAAATCAGAGGTGGAAAGGCTGCTTAGTTCAGAACTCCTTAACCTTAGTGTTTGGCTAACAGACAACAAGCTGTCTCTCCACCTTGGTAAAACAGAGTCAATTCTTTTTGGGTCCAGAGATAAACTTGAAAAGGCTATGGGGTTTAGGGTAGTCGTGGGTAATGTTGAAATTACAGCCAAGGAATCAGTTACTTACTTGGGCTGTATATTAGATAACAAATTATCAGGGGAGCTTATGGCTCGAAAAATCATCTCAAAGGTAAGCCAAAGGACTAAATTCCTAGCAAGAATATCCAGCCTTTTAGATAGTAAAACCTTAAAAATCCTGGCAGATGCGCTTGTTCAATGTCATCTTGACTATGCCTGTACATCTTGGTACACAGGCATTACTAAAGGTCTTAAAGACAAGCTACAGATCTGTCAAAATAAACTAACCAGAGTGATTCTTAAATTACATCCTAGAACTCATCTTCTTGCGTACCATTTCTCCAGTCTTGGGTGGCTCAGAGTGGAGGAGAGGGTTTCTCAACTTAAACTGTGTTTAGTTTATAAAATAAGAAATAATCTGGCACCCAAGTATTTATGTGATTACTTTTCAAAAATTAGTGATACACACAATTACTGTACCCGGGGGAGTTCCACAGATTATAGGCCCTGCCGCTTTAGGAGCTGTATGGGAAAGTATTCTTTCCTATACTCTGCAGCTGTCTTGTGGAATAGTTTGCCTTTAAACATTAAACTGTTGAGCTCTTCATATTATCATTTTAAATCTTCAATAAAAAACTGGTTATTAAACTTATAAAGGAAAAAAGAAGAAAGGAAATAGAAATAGAAATCCTTGAAGTAGTAGGAATACTGTATTATTTGCTTGTGTGTCTGTTTGTCTATCTGGGAATTTAGTCCTGGATATATCTGTTTTATTGTGATTTTTTTATTTTTTATTTGATTTATTGGTATGCTTTCCTTTCTCTTTGTTTTCAATGTTGTTAGTCTATGTACTGTCACTTGTCTTCCATCATAAGGACCACAATGGAAACAAGCCTTTGGGCTTTTTTGTGTTTTTTCTATCCTTTTGAACACGTTGTGTTGATTGTTGTTGTTGTTCAATAAATTTTTGTGGCTGTGTATGGTTCTTGCACATGCTACTGAGGCTCCTGTTTGTGAAATGAATACATTGTTAAATTGCCAATATCTGTCTTATATATGTCTTATATGTCTTGTTTCTTCAAACTTCAATCATCCAATCCACCAAACACCAAACGAGTCAATGGCAGAATAAGCTGTTTGGCATTGGCAGAGAAGATTTGGCAAATTTTTCATGGGCACAACCCACATACTCAGCGCTGCTGCTCATCCCACAAATGCACAAATGCAGGGAACTAAACTGGCTTTCCAACGGTATAAGATTTATTGCCAAAAAGCATTGTTACCACAGAGAAATAATCTACCAAACACAAATGCCCTTAGTTTTTGTGCTAAGTTTATATATATACTGCTGATTTTTTATGATTTTTTATATTTAATCTATTAATTAGTCACTGCAATACGCATACATTCTGTTTTACAATGTTGTATGACTAAGTCTCTTTTGTATTTGATTTGTCTGATGTCTACTAGGAGTCATTTGTAACACTCCTGTTAAGTCTTTTTGCCTTTCTTAATGTCCTTTTTTGTTTCAGACATAAAGGCAGACAAACTGAATATGTGACATAATCTGTGTGACAAATCACTGGGAGATGTTATGAGAAGGTCATTATATTTTATATTATTATTTCTCATGGCAAAAGCAACAGTCTCAATTTGTCTGCATGTAAATATGACCAAGTCAAAAAATATAGGTAATACAAGTTTTTTACAAGTTACTGTATTTGTAGACCTGCACAAATGTCATCCACTATAACCGTAGACTGTGTAAAAACAATTTCCAGCAGGGGGCGACTCCAATGGTTGCAAAAAGAAGTCTGTTTCTATAGAAGTCTATGGGGACATGACTCTACTTCTCACTTGATTTATTACCTCAGTAAACATTTTCATGAGTTTATGGTCTCAATCGGTACGTTCACATATTCTTCAATACAACATGATGTTCATTTTGTAAATTATGCTCCCATTTATTTTAAAATTGACGAAGCAGGGGATGCTTTGGGGCGTGGCTACACCGACCTGTCAATCAGCGTTGTCTGCGTTTTTCTGCCAGTAAATCTCCACTGGATGACTCAGTTCGGAAGAGTTGGAAATCGGCAACTTTCCCTCTTTAGCGTTTAGCTTAGCGCATCGCCATTGCAACCATAAACAACACTGACTTGGCAGTGTCATCCTCCCCAGCTTCACCCTTTCGTCAAAATCGTCATGTCCGGTTTTAAAAAACCAAGATGGCGACGGCTATATTGCCAAACTATAGCATGGGTAGGCCCCCGGGAAGGAAATTTGCATTTCCTAGGAAGGTGAAGGCATGACCTGCCCTACTCTCCCTCTGATTGGCTAATACTTGTTGCCTTTGGTGGTTGGATTGGTAAGGTTTAGGCCAGGGGTGGCGAACCTGTGGCTCTTGAGCCGTATGCGGCTCTTTGCCTGCTCCTGTGAGGCTCTTACTGTGTGGCTGGGGGCTGTGTCATTGGTTGTTTTTAACTTTTCTGAAACATACAGTATTTCAGATAAGTAAAAAAAAACCACATTTGAATGCATCTGCCAATACTGCCAATTATTTTAAAATGGAAAATAATGCAGCAGAGTTTTGAGGACAGATTCTGCAACCTGAGGAAAAACAGCGGCCACAGATCACTTTCCTCGTTAACCCTTTCACTGCTGAATCCGATTGTTTGAAAGCCCCTTTAGTGACAAATGAGTGAGAGAGTTCTTCGAGTGGCCACAACCGAGTTCAAGCAAGACCTGAAAAGGATTATGGATAACAAAGACTGTCAGGTTTCCCACTGAGTCAATCTAAGTGAGAAAAAAAACTATGAAAACTGCTATGTATTATGACTGTCATTAGATCTGGAAGACACTGTTGCTGTTGTAGTGTGGACGTGCATGTGTTGTGTGGCTTTTTGCTATGGTGAGTTTTTTTTTGTGGCTCTTTATACCTAACTGGTTGGCCACCCCTGGTTTAGGCATAAACATAGAATTCCAGGGTAAACTAATGAGAGGCAGAGTACGGCGGGACATGCCTTCGCCATTCAGGGAAACGCAAATTCGCCTCCAGAAAGTGTGCTGGACATTGAACATTATTTGACATAGTGCCCAAACAGGGGAATTACAACTGTGTCCATCATGAAATGGGGCCCAAAAAACTTGGAGAAAGAGACATCTTCAAATCAGTGGATCAATTTTTTCGAGCGTCACAATCCCACAAAATGACTCATTTCACAATCAGAATTTGATCCATTCGGTCCGATGACATTTAGAAAGTTTAAAAGAGACGCACAATTAAATCATTTAATATCCATTCAAGTTAGTGGAGCCCTAAACCAGAAGTAGCCGGCTCGGACGACTGAGGTCTCAGTGCAGAAGCAGCACTGATCATCGGGGTCATTTTATATGAGGATGTTGAAATTTTTTTTTATACATCCATGGATGTATTAACTCAAGGCTTCAAAACGGCAGTCCACAAACCAATGAGTGATGTCACTGATGTTACATCCACTATTTCTACAGTCTATGACTATAACTTAACATCGCAATAGCATCATTCATTAACATAGATTGCATATACGTACACCCACAAAAAATATAAAGCAGGGATTTTAGTGTTACCAAAATATAGTCTGCTGCTGTGCTGTATACTCATATTTGAGATGTTATATATTCACATTGCTGTAAATTTGCTATACATGCTTTCACCACCAAGTTTGCACTTGTATTTGTGTTTTAGTAAATCTTTGGGAAATAACCTTTTTAGCATTTCATATTAGTTGATTCTAATACAGACATGAACTGTATGTTAATCTATTTATGTAACTAAATACCAGTGACTGGCCAAACAGTCACTTAATCAAAATTGTGTTCAGGACAAAATTCACACAAAATATGCAGCAAATCATTTTATTGTGTGCATCACACAGTTATAGAGGTAAATTCATCGTGGCTGGATTGCACAGTACAACTGGAACTACATGCAAACAATGCACAAATCACAGTTTCAGGATAAAAACAAAGCTCCTTCATTTTTGCCTCCCTCTTCGACATCTTGTTAATGTTAATAAAACAAAAGCATCTGCAAAACCTATTAGCTAAATGTAAGCGATTAGACAGTTAAGATTCAGTGATGCGTCTGACTGAGTTGAACCTCGTGTCATCGCTGCTAATCTCTTTGAGGTTCCTGTACTTTCCTGGTTTCAGATAAAACATCTTGCCTTCGTAGTTTGGCTGCTCGAACATCAACCAGTAGCCTTCCATCACGTTGCAGGACTGCATGTCAGATATGTGATAGTGATCCTGGATGGAGTCGCAGTCATCAGTCAGTTCATGCATCTGCCCCTCAAAGTTCGCTCTCTCGTAGATCCTCATCTTAAAGGGCCCCTTGTGCTGTTAATGTACAAAATGTCAAATGATATATATGCATGAGTCATGGTGTTTGGTGCTGGTGTATGGTGCTGTTTAGAGTTTCACCTAGCTGCTTAGATGTTAACACCTAAGTTCCAAAAACAGCTCAAGATCCTGCTAGGAAATAGGAACCAACTCTATTTAGCAATCAACTTGTTTGCCATGCCAAATGAGAAGCTAAATATCCATTTAAACATCTTAAAAGTCGTCCTGTTGAGAAATATATGAATAAAAATGCAGCATTGGCTGCAGCGTTAACAAAACAAAAAAAGGTATTGCTAGCTAGCCCACTAGCTACAAGACAGAATAAAGTTGATCTTTGACACATAGAAATCTTAAACCAATGGCCCCTTTTTTCCCAGAGCTTACAACCACATCCCATTTTCTTAATCAGCAGATGGAGTTTGCACAGTTGTCATGGAGATATCAAGACTGTGAAATATACATAAAAGCTGAGAGAAAACCTAGTATAAGGTCCTCTAGTTCAGAGCTAACAGCCCCCCACCCCTAAACAATCCTGGAAATATCACTAGAGGTGCAGAAGAGAAACTGATCCCAATATCCTCATCTGATTCTGCGTAAGACAGCAACCAAACATATTTCTCATGCCCATGTCATAGTAATATTGTGCTCATATTTACCACAGGGACGATGCGGCAGGACTGAATGCAGTCATTGAAGCCGATGGTATTCTGATACTCGGGGTACTCTCCCCTGGTCAGGAGGTACTGCTGGCCCGTGTAGTTGGGCTGGTCGTAGACCATGAACGTCCCACTCTCCACCTTGCAGGAGCTGCATCGGCTCAGGTGGGAGGTGATTTCAGAGCAGTCGCTGATGCACTCATACGAGCGGCCCTGGAAGTTTCTCCCCTCGAAGAAGACTATCTAGAGAGAAAAAACACAGATTGTATCATGCATTAGGAAAACCTCCGGAGTTAAGGGCTCAAGTGTGATTATCATAAACTAACACAAATCACACTGATACGTTATGTGCTACAGTATTTTGGGACATATACAGTATAAAGCTATGGTTGAGCTTGATGCAGTATCTGCATCAGTTAGTAGGCTGGTGCAGTGATCTGTACCCTTCATTACCTTTCCGCTCATGGTCATTTGATTTCTGTTCTTCCCACTGGCGCGCTGCCTTTTATGCATCATGTGACATCAAAAGAATCTGCCCCTCAATTGTGCAAACTAACTGAGTCAGCTCATCAGCATGGAAGTCCCTACTGTATTATACATCAACGCTGGAACAGATTAAACCGTATTGGTGCAGATTTCACAGTGACAAAGCAAACTCTGGTTATTGCATTACTTTTGTTTCCTTGTGCATTTTCATTATTAGACACATTTATGTTTAGATAACATTATACAACAGACATGCAGACAGATGCAAGATTAAATTAAATGTTTTGATTTAAAGCTAAAATATGCAACTTTTGAAAGCAGACCTAACACAATTCTCCTTTTACAAATGTTGATTTCATGAGAAATAAAACACACCATTGCACAGTGTAATACTGCTACAGCCTTACTTGGTCTGGTATAGCCAGTAGCTTATGGTGGCTTATGTTAGCAAACTTTTTGATTATGATAGACATTGCTGTTTAATTGACATTCCTGAGTCAATTCACTAACATCATCATTTACATACCTTTAACATGTTTCATTATGTTACAAATAAACATTTATATGGTTGTTAAGTAAAAGTAACACAAGAAGTAAACGGCGTTCCTCACTAGGAGACATGTTTGTTCTATTATGCTGTGATTACCACCAAATTGACATAATCTCTGTGTGCAAAACATCTCATTGTTGCCCAAAAGAAGAATCCCAATATCATTTGTGTCCTGATTATCCTTTCTTGTGTGTCACTATGAGGCCAAAATGTCCACTTGTGCAAAATGTAATTAGCAGATCACTATAGTATTTTCTGAACACATTCATGCTCCTCAGAGGATGAAACCTTCCTATTTTGGACACTCTGTTAGTGTCCCTCTAGCACCCCCCTTAGGACAGCTTTGTACACAAGATATCTTCTCAAAATATAACATGCAAAGATTCTATAAGAACCTTGAATCATATTGTAATTCAAGTGGACTAAGAGAAAACTAAACTTCCGCATGTCTTCTTGGCTCTGTTTTCAGTCTTTAGAAAATCTAGCCTGTGACGGGAGACCAAACATAGGTCATTTCAGAGAGAGGGCGTTCCTATTGGCTGTTCGACAAATGCAGATGCACCTGCATGTCCCTTAAGATGAAAGGTGAAAGCCTCAATGGTGGAAAATCCTGCAGAAAAAGTAGTTTTGCCTACGCAAACCGTTTCAGAGACATAGAGAAAATGTTGCTCATAGTTTATCCTTCTAGGCTCACGGCTGCGGCTAATTCAAGTTCGTGTTTATGTAGCTAGCTAGCCTTGAATCACAGTATGTCATCTCAAAGGGCTTTACAGGCACACAAGTTTGCAAATAAAACAGGATGGTAATTATAATAGATTGCTGCTAAATAACAGCATTGGGATTCACAATCACATTGGAAGGATTAAAATGAATGTACAGGTTACTCTGTGTGTGCATCTGCCTATTCCCGTCTGGTGGGAGAGGAGAGCTGCAGGAGTAGGGCTGTATTTTCACATTCTGGGGTTTTCCTTCCCAGAAAACTACCTACCCTAGCTTTAATAACCACATGACATTTCCTTTATCGCCACCGTCAGGATAGACTTTGCATGGCAAGACTCCAAAAATAGAAAATTCATCACTTTGTTGTCATAAAGTTGCTGTAAGTGCTATCCGTCTTCACTGGTATTATGTATCAGTACTGGAAATTGAAACAAAAGCCCACTATTAATATTATAATATTTACTCAATGCCATGCGAAATGTAATTACAATGAATCATAAAGAAAAATGGCATTGTATACATTTCAGTTTTAGTTTTGGCAAAGGTGAAATACATACAAAATATCCATTGCTATTATGATGTTATTATTATAAATGATGTTGTTTTTTTTTTCACTGTAAAACTATGCACACAAAATGGCGCTGGGGTGCTGTGGTCAAAGTTGAACCAGGAAGTTGTTCTGCAATGCTGTAATGAAATGGATGTTTACAATAGACAATCTAAGTAATATCTTCATGTTATGTACGGAATGAGGAGCAGTTGCAATAATGGTGGGGATCTTGGGAATTTATCAAGTCCGGTAAAAAAGTGAACCACCAAAACATGCAAAATGGAGGTGTGATGAGTTGCCTGTTGAGGAATGTGAGGCATACATGACATATACATAGTACTACATTGTAATATTAGCATAACAAAAATAAACTAGAAGAATGACTCGGCTGTTCTCAAAGAAATTTTCGCAACATGTTGACATTTATTTACTGAATGTACCAGCATACCAGTAGCCTCGTGAGACCGTCCTGATCTCGCGAGCTCCAGTTTTCCACTCACAGATCAGTCTGGCATCTTGAGACAGAGAAAATTTGGAACCGTTCGCCAAACGACCGACCAATCAGCGTTGGTTTTGAGGCTGGTTTAGGTGTGACGCAACGAGAAGCGACTGTTCAGTCTAAACAACATGGCGGCTTCCACGGATGAGATGAGCATAGCTCATCAAATTGTGCCCCTTGCACCACTGCTACATTGCAAAGCATGTAGTCTTACCCCATATAAAGAAAAGTACAAAACAGCAGAGAAATACTTCAAAATATGATTTTAATATTTCACCCACGGTTTCTTTAAGTGAACGACAATCAGCACATACCCATGATGCGCCTGATTGAGCTGATTTTCATTATGTTGCTCACTCCTGAGTCTCTGAGGTTCCTGTACTCTCCTGGCCTCACGAGCATCATCCGGCCTCTGTAGTTGGGCTGCTCAAACATCAGCCAGTGGCCGTCCATCACGTTGCAGGACTGGCAGTCAGACATTAAGTAACAATCCTGGAGAGACTCGCAATCGTCCATTAGCTCGTGCATCTGGCCTCCGTAGTTCTCCCTTTCGTAGATCTTCATCCTGAACTGCCCCATGTGCTGTTGGAGGAAGACAAGACATGATATCAGTCCATCGGTTAGACTACCTTTCTTGCTCACGAGCCTGTTCTGGAAGCAGGGTTAGTTTTACCTAAGTTTACCTAACATGCATGTCTTTGGACTGTGGTTGGACCACAACCATCAAAATGTCTTACCATGGGGATCATGCGACAGGAGTGGACAGTGTCCATCATCGCCATGCCCGTCATGCCCATCATGCTCCCCATGCGCTGAATATCTGAGTACTCCCCTCTCTTCAAGAAGATCTGATTTCCCATGAAGTTGGGGCGTTCGTACACCATGAAGCACCCGTTGTCCACCCTGCAGGAGTTGCAGCGCTTCAGGTGCATGTGGATGTCGGAGCAGTGGCTGCTGCACTCGTAGGACCCTGGAAGTTCCTGTCCTCATAGAAAATAATCTGCAGCAAAAAAACAGACAGGAAACTTAGTCATTGCATAACTTTGCATAACAGTTTGGACCATACACATACTATACATACATGTAAACTATTAAGCAATTTATTACTTCTACAGCACCAGATGTTCCAACATGATACAAACATATGCTAAATATTACCCTGGTCATGGTGACACTTTTAGTTTTTGCAATTGATGCCAACCCAGCACCACTTTTATATAGATTATCAGCTGCAGACCACCTTGCACAGCTTTGTGTGAAACATCATGACTCATCACGAGGTGCACGTGGGCCTGCATTAATATTATTATTATATATTGTTATTTTTGTATGTTGAATATAGTTTTGGGAGACAATTCAGGTCATAACAGAAGCAAAATGTTCCTCAAATGATGTTATATTAATAGCATTTTTACTTTTCCAAAGCTTTGTTTTGTGGCATTTGTTGAATGCCTTTAGTGTAACCATAAAGTTCGGACTCTTCTTCAGATCTGATATTCAATCACACCACATTTCTACAGACGAGATGTGAATTACATAGTTCAAGTTTCTGGAAGCTCATATAAAACCAAATATTCACAACAACTATTGCATATTCTGACATACAGTGAAGTCTGCCACCCCATAGTGCTGTGCTCTGCCACAATATAGTGATGAGTCAAAGCTTTCAGCACAAGCCATGTGGAAATACTACGGCTGTGCGATGTATAAAAAGGGAAAAGGGTCGATGTTGAAGCAGTACATCTGAAATTAGCTCACAAAGATCATGGCCATGGGAAGGGTAAGTGAAACTTTTGATACATCTGTGACACAATAACAGTAAAAAAAAAAATTCAGATGAAAATGTACAGACAAATTGCTAATCAAGTCGCATCGTTCTTTGCAGATCATATTCTATGAGGACCGGAACTTCCAGGGTCGCTCCTATGAGACCAGCAGTGACTGCCCCGAGCTCACCTCCTACCTGAGCAGGTGTAACTCCTGCAGGGTGGAGAGCGGCCTCTTCATGGTCTACGAGAAGCCCAACTTCATGGGCCATCAGATGCTGGTGAGGAGGGGCGAGTACCCAGACAACCAGCGCCTGATGGGAATGAGTATGAGTGACTGCATCAGGTCCAGTCGCATGATCCCCATGGTAGGTTTGTCACGCTGAGCTGCATTAGAGCCCAGCCACACCACAAATTACAAGAGAGATTCCTTTACATTGTTGCAACTAAAAAGCCTTGCAAACCATGCAGTAAATAATCTGCCAAAGAGGATTCTGTAAAATGACTGAGCTGAAAGGACACCCTCCTCCACGTTGGACTCCAACGACATTCAAAGCAGCTTTTCTATTGGCCCTCAGAACAAATTTGTAAGTTGACCAAATGCAAAAGGCTTGTAGGACAACACATCATAAAATATTCTCAACTCAAAGTCCACTTACTAAACTTCGACCGTATCTCACAGCCTTCTTCAACGAATGGAACCTGCACAGGTGTGATCACGTAATCAGCAAAGTGCCAATCTTTGATTACGTGATTCTCCTGTGCAGGTTACAAGGCTGAGATATTCGGCTAAAAGCTCCTGGAAAAGCAAGTAAGTGGACCTTGAGTGCAGAATATTTTCTCAGTTTGTTCAGATCCCAATGATACAGTGATTCTGCCCAGAATGTGTTGCCAATATTGTAAATGATATTTGCAAACCCACTTTGTGATTCAAAGATAAGATGGGAACATTAATGTTTTAAACATAGTCTAGTTTTACAAAATGTATATTGTAAAAGCTTTTAATATCACCACTATGGAGGCCCAGAATGGCTGTGGTTGCAATAATGTTTTAATAACCTTTCTCAAGATCACAAGAGAAGTATCATGTTATCATGACAGTTGTTTTCTTATCACAACGGGTTGTTTTTTGGAGATAATGAAATCAATCTCCAGACCCCAAGGTAACCACGGCCGTCCTTCGTACACCAGTCTCATCACACAAGTGTAAAACCACTAATGTGTAGATCTAAAGGTTGGGTTTATTTTAGTTTCAGAAGCCCTCAGTCATTTCCATGGTTTTTCTTCATCTGCAGCACAGGGGACCCTTCAGAATGAGGATCTATGAAAAGGAGAACTTTGGAGGCCAGATGCATGAGCTGATGGACGACTGTGACAATATGATGGATCGTTTCCACATGTCTGACTGCCAGTCCTGCAACGTGATGGATGGCCACTGGCTGATGTTCGAACAGCCCAACTACAGAGGCAAGATGCTGTACTTGAGGCCAGGAGAGTACAGGAACCTCAGAGAGATGGCGATGGGCAACATGTCGAGGTTCAGCTCCATCAGGCGCATCATGGACTCCTGTTAAAATGTACTGGGAGGAAAAATAAAGCATGCTGAAATCCAATGTTTCTTGGCCTGTTATTTGGTGCATAATGAAAAACAATTTCAAAAATAAATAGTGACTCCTACTGGTTGGCCCTGTGCAGCCGTTTACTTTCACTTCATGTCAGCGTGTTATGAAATTCTTCCTTGCTGGTGCGTTTATGGAAACATTCAGTTTATTCCATCCTGTGAAGGGCTCATTGCAACTGGTCTCAATTCAAAACATGTAAAAATGCATATCTCCTTCAAAAACAATCCAAGGCCATTCTGTAGGCTTTGTGCAAAACGAAAATGCGTTTATTTCACATGGCAAGGTATTTAAAAATGACCAGTGCGTTTCGACTTGTCTTCATCAGGGTCATTGTCTGCAGTAACTTTGTCTGCATGCTCTGACATTCAATATTTGAAAGTGAGATATTAAAAATAGCCCACAGTGGAAACAATAAGCAAACAGGAAGGTTGTGAAAAAGGATCATGAAATTACAGTATTTCCTCCATTAAAACGGTTCAGCAGCTGACTCTCTGGACCCAAGTTAGTTTCCCTCAAGCACTTGAACACACCAAAAAGTTTGTCAGAACAGTCACTAATTGCAGCTCCATGACTCAGGCCAAGTCTCTGCAATCTGAACTGAAACTACTGGCCGGAGGGTACGCAAAAGTCAGAGTAAACTTTATTATCCTGTAAAGGGAAATTCATGTGGTCTTACACATCTCCTTAAAGGAAACACAACACAGGGTATGCAAAACAACTGTAAAGTGTAAAAACAAAGAAGAAGGAGAAACAGAAGTAGGGGGATAAAATGTTAGCATTCATAAGGTTTGGTTCATTACTTTTAAAGATATTTAATATCTTTAAGTGCATGTTTATTTAGTTTAAAACACTTATTGGTGGACATTGATGTCATTCTGACCACTCAGCTTCTGGATAGTTTAGGAAAATAAAAAATAAAGTCAATCCTTTCAAAAGTTCTTCACACTCTTTAATTTCATACCTGATGCTTAATGGGGCTCAAACAACAGCAAAGATGTGCTACAGTCCACAGATCCCTATTTTTTTAATAATTCACAGCAAACCATCGTTGTTGAAAACAATAAATTACTACTATAAGAAACTGATATGCTGATGTGTCAGAGTGCATGCTTCAATAGAAAACTCCCCATTTACCTATTGCTTTCAACCTGTCTCATATATTGTACTA
Source organism: Sander lucioperca (assembly GCF_008315115.2). Lineage (NCBI taxonomy): Eukaryota > Metazoa > Chordata > Actinopteri > Perciformes > Percidae > Sander > Sander lucioperca. The sequence continues at coordinate 8,121,388 of NC_050196.1, read as the reverse complement.
TAGGTTGATAGGGGACCTGTGTATCAACTGAATTTTAAGGTTGTTTTTTTTCATGCTGAAAGAAATGCAGAGACATGTTTGCATCTTTATCTTTAAGAAAATCTCCTTTTAACTTTGGCAAGGAGTAATTCCATAATTCCATAATTCAACTCACCTTGACAGCCTGACAACAGAGAAATAACAGTATTGTCGTGGTTGTAGTTTATATCCTTGACGTTCCACTTGCTCCGATGCCGCCGGAAATTCTGCCGGATTTCACTCATTTAGGCTGGATATCCGTTGCCTTGGGCTTCCTTTGTGTTGGCATTTTAAACTCTGGTGGATTTCTGAGGACTATGGTTAATTGCTCCTCAGATATCTGCAGGGTAAATCCACACAGCTAGTTAGACTATCTATCCAATCTGAGTTTTCTGTTGCACGACTAAAACAACTTCTGAACGTACACACGTTCCACCAAAACAAGTTCCTTCACAAGGCTATTTTGCAGCAGCAAAGCGTCTTTTCTCGGTCCAAGACGATTGTGATTGGTTAAAAGAAATGCCAATGAACCAGAGCATGTTTTTCTCCCATTCCAGAATACAGTGTGGATTAGCCAGACCGTCCTCTGCAGCGCTGTGGAGGAAGGTCTGGCAAAGATTGTAGATATTGTTTAAAGCAACTACAAGGAATTTTGATTTTGGACAAAAGCGTTACAGCACCACCGCCTTGTGTCGTAAAGATCTTGATCAGGCTAACACGTGCAGGATGCATAGTGATGAGGTACTGTATCTATTTGTGGCTATGCAAGATTAATAACTGTAATATGACAATGGTGAAGTATTTGCTGTAATTGATTTAAAACCGTGTCTCACAACATATTTCATAAATGAAATCGACATTGTACATACCTGTCTAAGAGGAAGAGTTCCAATTCAGGATCGGTTTTCAATTTTTGTAATTCTCTAAATTTGTTGAATGACCGACCAAGTTTGACTCGTGTTTTTACCCATGCTCTATACCTGTCCTTTTTTAGCTTTTATTTAGTTTTTCAGTCAATTCTTTTTTTTTTCTGTCTTTGCTGACCCTGCCCCAGTATCAGCTGTAATAACCACAAAACATAGGGTCAAAATTAATATTCTCTAAATAAAAATCTCCTCCTGCTTCCTTTTAACTGGCTAACGTACAACTCACTGCAAAACTTTGGGAAAATGTAAACATAGGCTCTTCTGGTCTGCGTGCCATTAATCGTTGCGTCTGATTTTGCAGGGTGGTTATTGTAATGTTTTCATTTGCAGCTGTCGTGAACATACAGGAGATCATTTAACATTGCTGAATCACTGTGTTGCACTGACCCTCTGCTTTCACTGTTCCAGCATGTGTTTGATACAGAGTCACCATCAGACTGGAACAAAAGCCAAATCAAACAGCATCAACACAAGCCATTTTGCTGATATGTAAATCTACCTCATTTGGGTATCAAAGACTTGCCGCACTCTGCACATTTTGTTAATCAATAAATACGTTGATGGGGCTGCAGCAGAGAATGAGGTTTACAGTGCATCCAAATGGGGAAGGTAAGATAAAACCTGCTACTACAGCTCGTGTGCTTTTTAAAATTCCTTTTAAGATATTTATGTTCAGAAAATACGCACATTCTATAAGTAAACGTTTTTACTCTTTTGCCACAGATCACATTTTTTGAGGAGAAGAAATTCCAGGGCCGCTGCTATAACTGCAGTAGCGACTGTGCCGACCTGCACACATACTTCAGCCTCTGCAACTCCATCAGGGTGGAGAGCGGTGTGTGGGTGATCTATGAGAAACCCAACTACAAGGGTTTCCAGTACATCCTCAGCCCTGGGGAGTACGCTGACAGCCAGCAATGGATGGCCTTCAGCGAAAACGTGAAATCCTGCCGCCCCATAAAGAATGTAAGAGTCCTCATTCATGTCAAATACAACAAAGGATTTTAGGTTTGACATAGTGTTTGGGCAGTCAACAGCAGAACAGGACTGAGCTCTGTGAACATAACAGACTAAACGGGCAGACAATAGCAAAAGTATTTGGCAGCAATTTTCTAATAAGTTAGTAAAAAAGATGTTAAAGGGGAATACAAGCTGAAAAAACATGGCTAAATGTTAACGCTACAGTAATACTTTTATATTTACAATGGGCCAAGTGACTGATGTCAAAGGGGTTTCTCGTAGTGACAATCCCATAGAGAATTATGAACCAACTGCAGTTACCCTTAACTCTACAAAGAGTTTTAGTGTCTCTGCTCATTATTTTGATTTACGGACCATACCTTAAGTGTTTTGGTTCTGTCTCTCAGCGTCCAGATAAACTGCTACCTGCCCAGCACCCAAGATAGACAGACACAGCGACTAGCTGCTAACCATGGCAGGGCGTTTAACATCTAAGGATGCCAGATCCTTTTTTTCTTTCTCAGGAGCTGCTGGAGACCAAACTAAGCTAAAAGGACGGAAACACGACTCCAAATGTCTGCTGGTTGTGAAAACTGGCAATAATTCGCTGACACATTAGCCACAACACGAAACGTGTGTGACTTGTTGTAGAGTTAAATACAGCTTTACAGAGCCTTATAATAACTATAAACTCTTATGCCACGTTTAAATAATTCTAAAGAAAATGAGGCTTATGTGTGGATTACAAATGTTAGCTAAACAAATAGCAAAAATTCAAAAGATACAGAATAAATGTATTAATTCCACTTTGAAGTTTAATGTTTTTGTGGGTTTAGCGACATATTTGGCAATCATTGTTTTGGGCTGAATGTAGCCTTCCACCTGATATTACTGTATGTTTCCCAGAACAAATGGATCATCTCATTAGACCAGTTACAGGGCTGGGTATCGAACCTCAACACCTCAAATTTTGTCTTGTGTTTTTAGACGTATGGCAGTGCGTGGAAGCTGAGGCTGTACGAGAGGCCAGACTTCGGAGGGAAGATGGTGGAGTGCTCTGATGACTGTCCTTCAGTGTATGATACCTACAAGCTCCGCGAGGCTTACTCCTGTGTGGTGACCGATGGCGCCTGGGTGTTGTACGACCTCCCCAACTACAGGGGGCACCAATACCTCCTAGAGCGAGGCGAGTACCGCCAGCACGGCGACTGGGGGGCAGCCTTGCCTGGTGTTGGCTCCTTCCGCAGGATCACCGAGTTTTAACCCTACCTCAGCTTTAGCCTTGACCAGGAAAGGGATCAAGACCTTTCCAAATGCCCACACTCTCACACAACACCATCAATAAATGAGAAGCAAAACACTGACTGTTCTTATGTTCTTATTTTGTAAATGTGTCCCATGCAAGATCACTGGTTTGCGATAATGGACATAATTGATCACATCATTTGAGATAGTAAACGCTGAAACATTGTTTTCTCATAATCACAACTTGAAGGTGTACTACAGGGATTAGGGGGACTCGCAAGAGGCATCCTGACTTTTAGTCCTCCCATAATGCAACTCAGCAGCTTCTTTCTTTAGACCCTCCCTGTCTGGTACACCTTTAAACTCCATGTCTCCAGATTGTAACAGACGTTTTACTGTTATAAATTCTACAGTCTCTAAACTCAAACTAGTAAATTGACATCAACAAGTAAAAGTGGTGGACCTTTTTAAATGTCTCATTATCTCCAGTCAATAGTGTTAGTCAGTTTCATTATGAAGGCATTCCTCTCTATCTTGTTAAAAAGGAGAACAGAACAAAAATAAGGAGAAAAAAGTGAAAGTAGGCATATAGATAATTACAGTAAATTGTGACAATGAGATAAGTGATAAGACAATGCAATAATAAAACAGTCATCTCAGGATAACTGATTAAATATGACCAAATCTTTTCATTCCAAACACCACTGCACCTCATTTCAATGCTGTTTAACTTCTACAAGAGAGGAACGCAGGAGAACAATAATTAAAATACGTCCCGTGGCTACTCTACAACAAAAACAGATGCACAGTTCCCCTGCAGCCAAGAACACACACGTGTATACACAATATGTCTGCTGTCTTTCATTACAACGAAAAAGCTATCCACATCTAAATCCCTGCCAGCAGACACTCGCTGCATTGTTCATTACACTCCACAATATCAGTGTTGATTTACCTACAGTGTTCTAGCATCCTTACCAGTTGTAAAAATGTAAACTTTTACCTGAGGGTGGTGCCAGATGAAATCCGCCTTGATATTTTCATTATTTTTTTGTGACAGCAGCACTAGACGAAAGGTCAGGTGGGTCACCACATACTTTAGGATTCATCTCCTGGGGACTATTAATATCTGAGGTAAATGTTGTAATGATACTTTTGAATGGACAGATCATTTTATTACTGAGTGCCAATTTGTTTCCATAATGTAGGTGTTTTATTTACTGTTAATGCTCTTATTCAGCATTGTTGGCAGATGTATATATATATATATATTTTTTTTTTTTTTCTGATTTTATAGAGTATTACATCATCTCCATAAAAACACTATTTCAGAGGTCAAAAGTGCACCTTGTTTCATATAAATCAGTTATGCCATGTGTAAAATACACAACTCAGTATCTCCTGTTAAGTCTCTGGAGCCTTCCCGCTGTGTCACTGACTCAGCTCAAAAGCGTTTCATATCAAACCAGATGTACTGCAGTGCCCTTGTTTTTTGTCAGCCCGCTTTGCTGCATCCAGTGGCTTTGGGATGCTTTGCATTTTGCGTTTGCATTGTTTAGGGAAACAGGATTCACTGCTTCAGAACAATGCGATAAGCCTGGATAAATATTGGAATCGCTGATTGAATAATCCAGTTCACACAAAGCAAACCATGTGCTTAGTTTTATTGTTCTTGTTCTGTATAAAGAGAATATTGGAGGTGGTTGCTTTAATGTTTTACATAGCACACCAAACCCATTGATATTAACTATTGAGAAGGTACATTTCACATATTTAGTGCCAGATATTGAATGTAGAACAACATGTACATTATTTTTAAAGATAAATGTGAGCAAACTAAACATACTATAAAAACCTATATAAAAGCTACTTGACAGCCTTAAGCATGTCATATTTTGACCATATTTCTTTTCCAGATCAGCTTTTGTGAGGACAGAAAGTTCCAGGGTCGATTCCACGGGCGCAACAATGACTCTGGCAACCTACACACGTACTTCAGCCGCTGCAACTCTGAAGGATTCTGGGTAATCTACGAGATACCAAACTATATGGGCTACTAGTAAAGTAGGTGCTCAGCCCAGGAGAGTACCCAGACTACCAACACTGGCTGGGCATCACTGACACCATCAGGTCCTGTCGCATTATTAGCAGCGTAAGTTAAGAGAGAGAAATACTGCCAAACCAGCGTTTGCCCATAAATCATGTACACTTTACATTATAAATATTTTCCAAAGCATGACACAGCAAAACAAATCTGAACTCAAGGTCCACTTACTAGCTTCTTCCAGTGCTGTCAACAGCATCTCATGGTCTTTATCAGAGGATAAAGGACTTATTCTTTCACGGTATAATGATAGATACCCCTATTTAATTTATTTCTTATGTGGTATATATAGCTAGTATGTACAAACGCACAAGATCATCCATTAGCACAGTGTAGCATATAAACTGTTGCACTGCCTTCTTCAGTTGCTCCAACGTCTGATGTCCGAGAGTAAAGTTGCCAGTGAAGAAGCCAACGGACTGATCTTTTTTTTTTATGAGATTCATTTTCAAAAAATACCATATTTTTGTTGTACTCCACATTGCTGCAGCTCCTCTTTTCGCCCTGTGTGTTGAGCTCTCTGTTTTAGCTACAGAGTGAGACATCTCACTTCTGTACCATCTTAGCATTATATATATGTGTTACAAAGTGACGCACGTTCGTCCCAGAAGTAAAGGCTGGACTACAATAGAGCTGTTTGGAGCAGTTTGTGAACCGTGTTTTCTGTTGGAGATGGTAAGTCCCTTTGGGGTGGACTTTGGGCTTTTTCACTTTGTAAACTTATAGCATGCACAAAAAAGATATATAACACAATAAAGGAAAGGGAAAAAGGCAAAAAGCATAATATGAGCACTTTAAGGGAACCCTAGAGAGCACCTCATCACTTTTCTTTCTACAAGTTTTAGTTGTTGTAAATGTTTAGTGTCCTTCATTTCTTGCTTCCAGGTGGGGGACTCGTGGAGGCTGAAGGTTTGGGGGAAGCCAATCTTTGAAGGCCAGCTGATGGAGGTGACAGACAACATGCCTGTCTTCCACGAGCGCTGGCACAGCTGGGAAGTCCACTCCTGCAACGTGTTCAAAGGCGCCTGCATCTATTGCAATATGCAATATGCAATATTTTCATGTCAATTTATGTATTTGCTCCTTACTGCTCATATACTGTATGTTTTGTAGACTGGGGATAGGAAATGGTAACTGTCAGTGATTACAGTATATGCAATATAAACTATGTAATATGAGTGAACATAAACACGTATTAAACATATAAAACAATATTACAGCATGAAATAGCAAAACACTGTGACAGCATTATGCATCACCACAGGAGCAATCAAACAGACCCCATGTACTTTAAAACAAGTGCAGCATCAGCTAATGTGCCAAAGTTAATGGAGAGCTCATTTGAATGACAATACTTCTCCTGGCAGTGCATTTCATCAGCCTTTATATGAAAGTGGACCATCAGTAATGCAATGTGAATGAGGGGCTTTGATTTGATAGGGTGAGGAGAGACATAAGGTGACTATGGAGCACACAGGGAAGGTGAGTACTGTAACTGTGCTGTAACAATATGACATGATGCACCTCATGCTAATTGCTGAATGGTAGTACATATCATTCAAATAGCTTAGCTTTAGTGTTATTTCTATGAGTGGATGCTCTAACACAGAATCCTGTGTGCAGATCTTCTTTTATGAGGAAAAGAACTTCAAGGGTCATCACTATGAATGCAGCGGTGACTGTCATGAGCTCAGCGCTCACTTCCAGCGCTGTAACTCCATCCGGGTGGAGAGCGGGGCTTGGGTCATTTATGAGAGACCCCAATATAAGGGCTACCAGTACGTCCTCAACAGAGGGGAGTACCCCAACTTCCAGAGCTGGAACGGCTTCAATGACACCATCCACTCCTGTCGGCTTATCAGACATGTAAGTTATGGAAAACAGCTTTTCAGCCAAGGCTAGAAATGTTTGTATCACCTACAAGATAGTTGAATATAAACGTTTTTTTCTGACCAAGCATGAAGCTGGTTTTTACATCAGTTTCTTTATATCCAATATGCTGATATTCTGGGTGTCCTGGTTCCAATTATGCTCTTGTTTCCCCCACTTATAGCAATGCAACTGTGTGGGTATACCATTATACTTACATTACATAATATGGTGCTGTATTTATCTTATCCTATACTGTAACAAAACATCCCAGTTTTAGTCTAGTAGTAGTAGTGTAGTAGAACTTGGTTTTTCAGTGGATTTGGATTTGCGCCTTGTGTTTTCCCTAGGTTTGTGGAAGACCTAGGTCCACGTATTTGGCATATATATATATTATTTTTTAAATTGCAATTTCACAACTCTAAAAAGCTAGAGCAGATAATAAATAAATAACACTGAAAAAGCTTAAAGAAAAAACTTGCTAAAGAAGTCCACTGTGGACCAACTACATTTCTACATTAGATCTGACTAAAGTAATTTAGTTAGTTTTGATGCTCACATTGATTTTACTACACAAGGCTGTCTGTATGAATATAAAATACATATTTACTAATGACCCATGGAAAGTTAAAGGAATAGTTCAACATTTAGGAAAATACACTTATTTGCTTTCTTACTGAGAGTTAGGTACAAGATTAATAACACTCTCATATCTGTCTGTTAAATATGAAGCGAACCATGAGATGGTTAGCTTAGCTTAGCACAAAGACTGGAGACAGGGCTAAACAGCTATAGCCTGGCACTGTCCAAAGGTTAAAAACCTGTCCACCAGCACATCTAAAGCTCACTAATTAGCATGTTATGTTTTGCTTGTTTAATGTTCAAGCTTTCTAGTATGCACAAGATTCGCATCTACGAACGTCCAGACTTCAGCGGCCAGATGTTCGAGCTGAGCGAGGACCTGCCCAACCTGCTGGACCACTGGCGCTATCGTGACATTCACTCGTCTCACGTCCAGGACGGCTGCTGGGTTTTCTATGAGCATCCAAACTACAGGGGGCGCCAGTACCTGCTGGAGAAGGGCGAATACAGACGGTACCCAGACTGGGGGGCCCAGCATCCATCTGTGGGCTCCATTAGACGTGTTGTGGACACATCTTAAACCTTCCTGTTTCTCACCTTCCTCCACCCATTACCCTGAACTTAACTCACCTGCAAATAAAAGCACACAAACTGCAGCAGAACAGATGGGAGTGATTTGGGGTTGTTGTGATTACAAAATAAAAACGTACGTAAAAAAGGAAACTGCACAAATAGAGAACAAGTTACATTTTAAACTGCACAAAGAGAAAACACATACATTTTTGAACATGCACATAACAGCGTAATTATAGAGGCCATCCACATGATAAATGTTTATATTCCTTGATTTAAAGTAGAAACTTGGCCTGCTTTTGGTGTTAAGGACGAAAGATCAGGGAGTAACCAAAAACAATATGATCCATCTTCTGGGGGACATGAATATTTACTCCATATTTCATGGAAATGATCATTTTCGTATCATTTGCATTAGGCTGGCTGTGAGTTGGATGCTGGTAGCTCTTTATTAGCTTAGCAGTGGGTGCTAACATCTGGTGGCTAATGAGCCACCCGGCTGCAAAAGCCCACACTGATGATTCAAGAGTATTCACCAACAGGGACCCGTGGTATGTAAGCAGCCATTGTTCTTTAGATGTCAGCCTGTGCCAGAGAACAATACAGCAGAAATCCACCAGCCAGCTGGTGCACAGACACAACAACAACAAAAAGATACAGTGTGTTGGACACAAGCCACTTTCGGACAGATAATGCCACCTGCTCCACTTGCTTTGTCTTTTTAGCTGTAGTTCTTTAAGTAAACTTCTGCAATGGATTGTTTGACCTTTATTTTGTAAAAGTGCTGCAGAGCATCTGGACTAAACTCCATTTAACAACTCATTAACATTTACTATTTAAGACTTGTAAATGTCCATGTAAATTGATGGATTGCTGTAGAAAAAATGCCTTTATTAATGTGTGTTAACATTTTTAATTACAGAAACTGTGAGAAACATGTGACCCCAATTTATACTTATCAACAGTCATAACAGAAGACTTGATGGCTTAGTAAAAAGTGATAGTGGTGGAAGACTTATTCAGATCCTTTGATTAAGTAAAAGTAGAAATACTGCAATATAAACATTTGGAAGAAAAAAAATGTTAAAGTCCTGCATTGAAAATAGCCAACAATATTTATAATATCAAGAGTGAATTACCTCATAATCAGAAAAATGGTCCATATGAGTGTTATATATTATATTATTGGGTTAATATTATGGCTACAGTAACGTGTAAAGGCGCTGACACACCAACCCGATAATCGGCCGTCGGACAGTCTGGCGAGGTCAGTGACTCGAGTCTGTTCGGTGTGTTCCGTGCCATTTTGGCTGACCTGACATGTTGCATCGGAGGGCGGGCAGTCGGACTCCATGACCAGTCTGATTGGTGGAGTGCTAACCCGGAAATGACAAGCGGGATGAGCGTGACTAACGCCTCTCAAAATCTGACGAAAATCTTTTAAACTGACCTTTGTCGATCTGAAATGAAGACAGATTCAGCAACTGCATGGCCTATTTCTCGCTTAAAATGTTTTCAGAAACACGTTTCGGTGAACTATCTTCTTAAAATATGAGAGCGTATTCTGAACGAGCCGCCATTATGCCCCGTTGAAAAATCCGGGAGCAGCCAGACCCACGTGACGCGTTCATCCAATCAGCTGCCGGTTTTCATTTTTTGGGTGACAATACAGATTAGTGCCGCCTGCTGTTATGGAGACGTATTACACGCTCAAGTCGGCCTCGCTTCGGTTTGTTCTGAGGCACTTTTTGGACCTCAGGGAGCCGACTGATCAGTCCAACTGCCTTTTCTGCCAACGGTCGGCCTTCAGGTTAGTGTGTCAGGGGCTTAAGTTAATGAGTACAGGAGTCTTTTAACCATCAGGATGCAGGAAGCAGGCGTACAGTAAGAGCCACCTAGTGGTGCTAGAGCTTCATTACACAGGACAGAGCTTTCATCACAATCTGGACTCTGTATGGAAACCCATTAGGGAAATAAATAAATAGATATAAAGTTGGGGATGAAACAAAAAAGCTTCACCGTAGTAAGTCAACATTATTAATTATGATATAATTTAACAGTAGCTATGTAACTTAAATCAATCATATATTACGCAAATATTATTCAGTCCTGATATTTAGAGCTAGTCAAAAACTATTTAAGAGTTATAATATTGAGAATTAGGAGATACTAACTTATAATTATGACTCAAAGCTGTAAAATACTATAGCATCACCATATCCCATTTGGTTTTCTTTTTCTTCTTCTCTCTCACCACTTGTTTGCACCATGTGGTAACTTTGCATCAGTGCTGTCTAAAACCTTAATGAATTGCAATAATATGTATTCACAGAAGACAAAAAAAGATAATGCATTATGTTGATGAACGGGCCCTCGAACTCCATGCATGTCGGGAGTGCCAGCAGCTCCCAGTCGACATGGCCATGTATTTCCATGTTGGATACTGCAATGCAAGAGTATGGAAAATTACATATTTCAAATTGTGCGCCACTTCCTGTGTCCACTCTGTGGCGCTAGAGAACACACTAGTGTATACGTCATGTTGATGTATATCGTATTGCTGTGTAAAACCGTTATGAATTGCAATAGTATGTATTTCCAGAAGACAAAAAAGATGATACATTATTATTTAGCATTACAATTTTTTTTTTAAAAGTCAGCATGTAAAATGAACCCACCAAAAGACACAGAGAATATTTTAATAAACCTTCAGCAAGGAACAGAAGAAAGAACATCATAAACAACCTGCGGACACATTTGATAAGAAACTATAAGATTGCAGTGTGTCATTTCCTGACACAGGATATGTTAGATTATATCATGCTTGTTGATCTGCCAGAACGGATGAATACAAATATGTAATGTGACGTGCACACGGTAGTAGACGTGTGATGGCCGAGTAAACAGGAGACGCTGCAAATCAGTAACAGAGCTGCTGAGCTCAGCTGATGTTTGAACTGGAACTTTTATCACCCACAGATCTATCTCTGGCATCCCCTTTTGCTGATCAAGCCATTTCTAAGAACACAAACAATCACTGTGCCCTGCAAAAGAAAAAGAAAAAAAACATCCACCTGAACAGGTCACTCAGTCTGAAGTCATCAAACGGGACTTTGATGTCTACTGTGCATAAACATTCTTTAACTTGCGTGTATGGAACAGTTTCTTTGCAAAGTCAAAAGTTAAGAAAAGCATCATTTTTTGTGCATAGACAAAAAAAGAACATAAGGAAGACTTAAATGCTGATTGAATCTGTATTTAGTGGGTGTTGCCGTCTACAGAGCTTTCTCAAGACAATACAGAGCTACAATAACTGCACTACCTGTTGTGTATGTGCATCACAATTGACATTCCTTAAATTATGTAGTCTGGGATCATGCTCTTCAATTACAGTGTTCAAAAGGGGAGCATTGCGTTGCATTGGGCCTGCTGCTGCTGCTGCTGCTGCTGCTGCTGACCTTCAAACTTTTTGTTAACTGTTCATAAGTCGTCATAACTGCAGTGATTTTATACTGTTCTTTTGTCTCAGATTTTCAAGAACCATCAGTTCTCAAAGACTGTACACTGTACAAAAAACTTCAATGCCTGCCTCTGAATACACTAAATACCAGACTTAATACATAATCAGGTGGCAAGCTCTCTCTGCAGCAAATGGTAATGAAGTGAAACGAGATCAAAGTGGAATTAAAAGTGGAGAAACTGTTCTACCACCCACTGAGATGAATGGACTTTGAAGCAGTCATGTGTGATGCTGGATTAAACCTGTCAAACATGCAGCAGCTACATAACTGCCTGTATGTCTCTGGTGGCTTGTGAAGGCTTGGAAAAGAAAAGCAAGTACAGCATTTCTACACCTCAACAAAAGCATCCTCATAAAATGTCATGCATAGTTTTTATAGGAGGGTAAGGTGCAGTCATTAGCTTATCGTTAGTGGATAACAAATTAATGGATTGAAAATCCATTAATTGAAATTATCATTAGTGGCAGCCCTAAATAAGACTAACTTATCATACTTCACGTAAAGTGGGATTGAGAAGAACATGGGCTAAAGAGCTGCATTATCCTTCCATGTTTCATCAGTTCATCATGGACTACAAGTAATTTTGTGGGCCCGGATATTCACCTAACGATAAGCCAATGACTGCACCTTACCCTCCTATAAAAACTATGCATGACATTTTATGAGGATGCTTTTGTTGAGGTGTAGACATGCTGTGCTTGCTTTCCTTTTCCAAGCCATCACAAAAATCCATTAGTGCTCAATTGATTCATTGTTGAACATATTAAATGCCATGAAAATAGTGAACATCACATTTGAGAAGCTGGAAACATAGAATGTTTAGCATTTTGCTTGATAAATGACTTAAACTATGAATTAATGAATCATGTTCAAATGATCGACTTATTGATTGAACAACAAATTCTTTAAGCAGTACTCTTATGATGAGTTTATATAATAATAATGAATGGTATTATCCACAGTAGTAGTACTAGTAGTAGTAATTGTTTAATTATAATGGCACAATATGTTATTTTAGGCATCTTGACTCTATATGTAGATGAAAATGAATATTGCATTGCAAGTGCCCCCTTAATTGTCAGTTACTAATGCCACTGTGTTCATTATTATGCTATTATGCCAAATCATATTGACCAGTATATTTGGTAAACTACGACGAATAAAACAAATAAGTTTTCCTTAATAAATTGCATTAATAAATATATAATAAACTGTATTATTGGATATATGAGTTAAAATCTTTATAGTGTATTCACAAACAAATAATTATCTAATAGTAGCAGTAATAGTAGTAAATTAAGTAATTATTACATATAATAATACATTAGCTAAACCATTCTGTTTATTTATTGCTATTTTTACGATTATTTTATTTGTTCATATACATGTAGAACTGAGAATTTAGTTTAGATTTATTTATTTACTTACTTATTAAATGGAATTGATGCTCTGGCACTTTAAGAGAGCTTTGGAGCATGAATGAAACGCGGCCATTCATAAAAAAAAAAACAAGGGACGGTTGTCAGAGCAGTCTTGAAGACGATTGGCTCGCCCTTTGAATGACTTTGTGTTCTAGCCAATGGGAGGGCAGCACAGGGCTCGGGCTTAGATCCAGCGGTCAGAGCTCTTCATTGAGGAAAATCCACAGCCGAGTTTTGATACGAGGAGCTGCAGGGAATGTAGGGGAGGAAGTCTGCGTTCATTTTCACACTGACAAGAAACTTCACGTATCAAGTGAGTCCTGCATTGTTATCATATCACTTTATAAAAACTAGCGTGCATACGTGGGCTTGCTTTGTTTTATTACATCAACGGCGTCGTCGCGTTTTTTTGCTGGCTGTGAGCAGATATGGGTTAAGAGGCGAACGCCATTTTCTGAAAATCAAAGGCAACATTGCGTCCATTTCCCCGCATCTGTCAGCTCTGCAGCGCGGTATTTCCGTTTGCAGCAGCTGTCTTTACGGCCTGTTAGCATCAGTAGCAGCGTGAATCTTTCTCTGTGCTCTGTGGTAAATTTGTCAATGGTGAGCTGGTGTCTCTCTCTCTCCCTCCCTCCCCCTCCACCCCCCCCCCCGCGAGAATCAAGTTTCACATTGAGAAAAAAACAAGGTCCCACGATACGTGCTGGCCTCTCCCGTGCGTCACGCCAAACTCCATTCACAAATCTTTTATTTTAGTATTTGTTCTGTTTATAGTCAACTTAACAGGGTGAAAAGACAAGGATTACGAGTCATATCATTTTATTTTGTGTTGGGCTCGTTTGAGCTAATTAACCAAACTTCCAATACCACAATTCTTCGAACAAAAGCAGTTGTAGCGAGGGCTGTTTACTTACTGAAGTCCACTGCATTCATCATCAAAGGAAAAAAAAAAGACATTGTGAAACATTTGTGACTTTCGCATGTTGTAATCATCATCTAACAATTATGAGCTAAAGCTATGAGACCATTTATCTTTTAGTATTTTAAATTTAATTGAATTTAGTTTGATTAACTTCTATAATGTGCGTTTGAATGGGACCCATTTTTCTATCACCTATGCTAATGGATGGCTTGTAAAGTTACTAACTCATACTAAAGCCATAAAAACACGTTATTGAAGTTATGTTGAAAAGTATAGCCTACATGATTTCTGATACAATTTGTTAACAAATATCAAAACAATAATTCAACCATAAAGTGAATTCTTGACCGTGGGAACTGTACGTGTGTGACTAGTGTGTTGACACCTGAGCCAGCTCCATTCATCCATGACAACTGTGAGATGTGGTCAAAAGCTCAGACAAAGATGTTTTTGAGTTGAGATTATTTTGCCACACAAAACAATGATTAAATTCTTAAACATGTTTTATCCTTTAAAGCCTTTATATAATTGACATATACGTACATCAGTTGTGTAGTCATGTTCAGGAGATTTCCCAAAATGGGACACTATTCCTTTAATTGCCTTCCTATAAACCTGTTACAGCCACCTATTCTTCAGCAGACTGGAACGCTTCAATTAAGTGCATTAGGTTATATCATGTTTGACCACTTGATAAAACTCTTTTTCTTGCTGTGATGGTGTTTAAAAAAAAAAAAAAAAAAATGCCTGTAGTTTTTGCGACATTAAAACAAAGATTTATCCAAACTACATTAATGATTAACAGTGCTGCTAGACTGAAGGAAAATGGGACTATAGGGCCGCTTGAATATGGAAAAAATATTGAAATCACGATTATATAACACAATTACTCATTGACTTTTGGAAAGATGTTGCATTTATTGAAGTTAAAAAAAAAAGACAGTGAAAAAGTTAACAGATCAAGTGAAAACACCTGGAACTGTGATATTACCCTTCATACTTTTCATTCAGAACACAACACAAGACAAAATAAGAGTTAACGTGCAAAACATAATGTGCAAACGTTAGGAACAGCTCACAGGCCACAACAAAATAGGGAGATGCACAGTCAACTTGACAATAATGAAGTGACATTTATGAAATAATAATGCAAACAGGAAGGCGATGAGGTGGTTGTCTGTATCAGTGATGTGTGAGAGTGTATGGATGCAGTGGAGAATGTGTGGAACGTGAACATGTTGTCAGTAGCTAACTAAGGAAATAACTAAACAGAATTAAATCATAATGGTGCTCGGTCAAGGGAATGCTGCACACTGGTCCCGGAGCAGGCGGGGTTAAATGGCCTGGGAGGACTGGCCAGCCTCAGCCACAAACTTGCAAAGCTCACAAGACAGACCACAGTATGCATGCACGACAACAGGCTCAGGGCCGTCACAGCGAAATAATAATTTTTCTCGATTACTTTGTTTTTAGAGATTATTAGGAGCCAAAATTGTAATCGCGATTTAAAATTGTGATTAATTGCACAGCCCTAATGGACTATACAGCTGCTTTCCTGTTTATCTCAACTAGCATCACCTATTCAGACGTCTTTGAAGACTAGTTCCTCCTGCAGCTTGTATTCATGTCAGATTTAAGTTACAGGAGGTTGCATAACGCTGCCATTGATGATAAAGCTTTTATAGTCACTGTAAACCTCGCTGTGGGGTCAGTATGTCAGCAAAACGCAAAGATACATGAAAAAGATGATAGTTTTATGGATGTTGTAGTAGTAGTAGTAGTAGTAGTAGTAGCAGCCAATGCATTGTGCTTCTAATATATTGTGCTTATCTGTCCTCCCACCCCTCCTTATTGCAGGGTGAAGACTCCTGCAACATGGACGGCTTTTATGACCAGCAGGTCCCTTTCGTGGTCCCAGAGAGTGTGAGTTTTTCAGAAAGCCGATCAACGACTGATTGCATTTAGGGTTTACGATTTACGTTCACTAAACAGTTTTGTTGTCAAACTCCTAGAAATGTCACGTAGAGGGAGCAGAGAGATGTCTCAGCGACCGGAAAAGGAAGTTCATGGACACAGAGCTGGCTCAGGACACAGAAGGTAGGCTCATCATGGCGTCATGTCCACATGGAAAAGGGTTTGCTGTGTTGGTATTTACTGGTTACCTGGAAGAGTGAAATGGTTGTCTGGGAGAGTTTTGGAAAGGAATTTGGTTACAATATAAAAGTTATTTCACTAAGGAAAGTAATATTGACTACGCATATTGTTACGTCTATTTTTTTATATATATATATATATATATATATATATATATATAATTCGTCACTGTCTTGCAGAGCTCTTTCAAGATCTGATCCAGCTCCAGGAAATATGGATCGCAGAAGGTGAGACCTGCAAGCGTCATGACACAAAATGCACAAATTTCTGTATGCAGTTCTCTGATTTTAAAGCCCCTTCCACAGAGAGTATTAATGGGGAAATATAGGAAATAACTAACTAAAGCAGAGAAATATGAAGCACTCAATACTGTATTAATATTGTATGAAGAATTAGTAAATGTGATAAGAAGGGTCTTTTAATATTCTGTCTTTTCCCCTTTGACAGCTCAGGTTCCTGATGACGAGCAATTTGTCCCAGATTTCCAGTCCAATAACTGTGAGTAGCTGCTCCTCCTGTAATATTTATAGAGAGGGCTCAGAGTTGTAAAACAGCGAACAAACATTTTGTAGAATAACACATGCTTTATTTATGCCTCGACGTGTGGAAATAGCCCCAAACATTTGCTCTACTTAGACCTGTTTGAGTGACTTTTTCCTGACAACTACAGCACCTAGCTGATTATGGAAATTACTAAGACTAAAAGATGACACATGATACATTTGTAAGCTTTAAAAAAAAAAAGAAAAAAGAGATTTAAGTCTTCAGTAGAAGCCAATGGGCTCGGGCCACAGATGGTGTTGACAGTAAATAAACTACAACAATGGCAGCTTTATCAATAAGTACAGTAGTCTCGCATTGTCAGATCTTACTTTATGAGTAAGGTCTGGCTACACCACACACAGCCTATATCCTCAATGTTCCACTTCCGGTATTGCTCTGTTGCTGCTGGAAATTCTGCTGGATTTCACTCATTTAGGCCGGATATCCGTTGCCTTGGGCTTCCTTTGTGTTGGCATTTTAAACTCCAGTGGATTTCTGAGGACTATGGTTAACTGCTCCTCTGATCTCTGCAGGGTAAATCCAGACAGCTAGCTAGACTATCTGTCCAATCTGAGTTTTCTGTTGCACGACTAAAACAACTTTTGAACGTACACACGTTCCACCAAAACAAGAGCACGTTTTTCTCCCATCCCGGAATGCTGTGCGGACTAGCCGGACCCTCCTCCGCAGCGCCGCGGTGTAGGAAGGTCTGTCCAAGCGAGACTACATCAACACATAAATTTGGCAAAAGGAGAAAGAAAACACTCTGGCTTGTTTGCATTTCTTTTAACCAATCCCAATCGTCTTGGACAGAGCTAAGCTCCGGACGCAGCTCTACAAATAGTCCCAGCAAGGAACTTGTTTTGGTGTCTTCTTGTCTTGAGTGGTATTCACTCTGACATTCTGGTTCTGCTTCGGATTCCGTCACGCGGGATCTCCGATCGTAATCAGTCCTTCACTGACCAATCAGCATTCATTAGCAGAATGCTAGCGTGCTATGGGCAACAACGACTCAACCTGTAACAAATCGAAAGGGCATAAGTACTCGTTCATTCAACTTTTGACCTATAATCCATGTTGAACTTGCAAAAACTACAATCAAATCTGAGATTTCTCAACGACAATCAGGCGAAAGAGACACATTTAGCCGTCTAGCTCCATAGGGTCCCATTCATTTTGCACTGGACCGTGATCACCCCCAGTGGAACTCTGGTGGAACTGCAACCAAAGTAGGTACAATGGGGCTTAATAGGGAGTGGAACGGCTTTCCGTAGACGGGCTTTGACGGTAACACACAAATACCAGAAGTGGAAGGGCACAGCCTGACATTGTACTTGCAATGTACTTCCGTTGCACCAGACTAATCAATAAATAAAGTAGCAATACTACACAAATACTCACAATATGTTTTAGGATGTATAATCTGTATAGTAACCAGTAACTAAAGCTGTCAGATAAAGGTAGTGAAGTACAAAGTACAATATTCCCTTTCTATTGTAGTAACAGTATAAAGTTGCATAAAATAGAAGAACTAAAAAAAGTAAAGTACAAGTACCTCAAAATTGTACATTATTGAGGCTTTGTACAGTTTTTCTTATAGCGTGTGTGAATGAATACAATCCATGTACTCTCCAGGGCCAATGGTATAAATAAAGTTTTTATTTTGTTTACGATGTTACAGTATATGACCCTCACACCAGCCAGCAGTGGATCTGTGCCAGTTAGATGATGGTAGTCATGTGGTGCAGGTAATGGTACCTTAAAATAATGATGTCACAGATAAGACCTGGGGAAATGGAACATTTAGTGCCGCTGCCAAACACGTACTGCATGTATTTATTGCTGCTTGACAGCTGCCTCAACTGAACGACTCCCGGTCCGGACAATAAATCTGACAGCGATTGCGTTGTGGATGGAAACATCGCCGCAGAGTCCAGGAAGGCTGAGATCAGATAGGAGGCTTTCCTTCTTCTGCTCAAACACAAAACTCAAATGGGAGCCACGGTGGTTTACGTCTCTAAAAATAAGAATCCGAAGACATCGCTGTGTCGCTTAAAAAATGTTTGTTACCAGGAAACTGTCAGAGGCTGGTTATCTTTTTTCCATTTATGCCATTAATTATACTTTTCAGATGGTAGGGCCTCTTAGGTATTCTGTAACAACCAGGCTTATTCCAACTGGTCACGTTTGTATTTTGTTTAAGACAATTGTTAAAATTGTTGACAGTATTTTTGTCGGTTAACCAGGACCATTTTTATCTGTGGCTTTGAGCACACAAAAAAACACAATTCTGTTCACTCACATTGTATTGAAGTGATGGCAGAAGTCTCATCAATAAATATCTAAAAACCTTAGCATTTAAAAAATAAATAAGTAATACATCATATTTATATAATAATATCAAAATATATAATATTTGATACTCTCTTAAGTCTTCTTTTTTGATAGTTAAGTATAATCTAATACCATTTCATCTTCTAAATTCTATTATATTGTTATACTGCATACTTAACAGTATTTTTTTTATATTTCTTACTGTCCTTTCTGTTTTTATTCTTTATCTATTAAGTGAGTGTTGTAGATTAACCGGAGTCAAATTCTTTGTTTGCGCAAACCTGGCCAATAAATCTGATTATTCTGATTCTGAAAACAAAGTATAAATGTGTGTGTGTGTGTGTGTGTGTGTGTGTGTGTGCGCGCATGTGTATGTGTGCAGTGATGTTTCATGGACTGCCTGTCAGCAAAGTGAAGAGAGAGCCCAGTCCGTCCAAAGACGCGTCTCCCTGCAGAACGCCTCACGCTGACATGTGCCTTTATAGTTACAGGTACAAAATGACTGTCCTAGGCCAGTGTGTTGTATGATTTTTATCATAAATATATGCATATCATGCAGACGTCTATGATTACAGCTGCTTCCTGTTTTCTCTCCTCAGTGCCTGTGAGAACAAGCCAGCTGGGCTCAAAGCTCTGACTCCAGCCTCCACACCCGTACAGTGTGGCTCCACCCATCCTGCAGGACCTCCACCCGTACAGAGGCAGTTGCACCCGTCTGCCCCCCAGCTGACCAATAACTGCCCCCCGGGCCACGCTCCTGCCCCGAGCCCCTCCCACCACCGCATCCTCCCACAGCCCAACCAAAGCCAGCAGTTTGCTCTGCCTCATGTCAGCTGCCCCGGTGCATCTTTTAGCACAGAACCAAGGTGAGTTTTTTTTTTTTTTTTTTTTTTAAAGATTATATTTTTGGGGCATTTTTAGACCTTTTATTTTTCATAGGACAGATGAAGACATGAAAGGGGAGCGAGAGGGGGAATGACATGCAGCAAAGGGCTGCAGGTCGGAGTCAAACCCGCGGCCGCTGCGTCGAGGAGTAAACCTCTGTATATGTGCGCCTGCTCTACCCACTGAGCCAACACAAAAGTTAATAATTTTTTTACCTTTTATTTAACCAGGAGTAAAAACCAGCAGCACAAATAATATGGTATCGGACATAAACAAATGTATAACAATTTCAAATGGAGACAAAAAACTGATATTAAGATAGATGAAAGATATAAAAACTTTTGAAACATCATACAGCCAGATGTGCTGGATTCCAAGTCTTTTTAGAATCGATTTGAATGCGTCCAATGAAACCAGCGCCCGAAGATCGATGTGGTTTTGTAAAGGATTCCAAGCCGAGGGAGCACCATACTTAAACGCCCTTTTTCCCCAGTTCAGTACGGACATAAGGGACCGTTTAGATGGAGTAACTTCCTGTCCTTTATTGTAGGATCAGATGTACACCCGAAGGTAAGAATGAAGCAGTCCAAGAACAGCCTTACAAATAAGAACATGGCAATGGTTAAGTTGGTATACAAGACCAAGCATACAATGAACAATGATGAGTCAGGGCTTTGAGATTTGTGATAAATCTCATTGCTCCATGGCAGACAGTATCCAACATGTACATACAACATCGCCGTAGTCCAGCACAGACATAAAGGTGGCAGCAACCAGTCTCTCTTTGGCCTCGGAAGGAAAAGCAAGTTTCTAAAATAAAAACCCAATTTCAACTTCAATTTTTTTCACCACTTGCTGGATGTGAGGCTTAACTGAGAGTGACTAATCAATTATTATTCCAAGATACATGGTTTAATAGCATTTTAAGCTGGAAACAAGCAAGTTCAAACCCTGAAATCTGGTGTTCTTCCACGCTGCAGGTTCCAGCGGCAGCTGTCGGAGCCCTGCTTGTCTTTCCTCCCTCCGGAGAAAGCGGTCAACACGGCGTACCAACCCTCGAGCCGTGATGGGCGCCCGCCGTATCAGCGGCACCTTTCGGAGCCCCTGGTTCCCAACGGCCCCAGAGGTTTCAAACAGGAGCTGCTGGATCCACGATACCCAGAGCCGGG